>NW_024754294.1:0-21032 GCF_018991925.1 Homarus americanus | reverse complement strand
GCCCAATAAAGCACGCAGACTTCTACATATAATCAACACCTCACCCCACCAGGATTTGAACCCACGATCTTATAATTGTGACCGGGGAATGCTACCTCTGGGCCACCAGCACACTAAAAGCAGTCATAGACTCTGCTATATTTCACACAAAGACTGTTCAACGAGCTTTTGGCGCCGTGAACCTCTAATGGGGACCACCCGTGCCACTTAGGTGATCAGAGCAACGTTTTACCAAATGAAGCTTCGAAACACGAGGATCCATATATATTTCATTAGCCCAATTAAGCACGCGGACTTCTTCATATAATCAACACCTCACCCCACCAGGATTCGAACCCACGATCTTCTAATTGCGACCGGGGAACGCTACCTCTGGGCCACCAGGACAATAAAAGCAGTCCTAGACTCTGCTATATTTCACACAAAGCCTGTTAAACGAGCTTATGTCGCCGTGAACCTCTAATGGGGACCACCCGTGCCGCTTAAGTGATCAGGGCAACGTTTTACCAAATCTGGCTTCGAAACACGAGGATCCATATATATTTCATTAACCCAATAAAGCACGCTGACTTCTACATATAATCAACACCTCACCCCACCAGGATTTCAACCCACAATCTTATAATTGTGACCGGGGGACGCTAACTCTGGGCCACCAGGACAATAAAAGCAGTCCTAGACTCTGCTATATTTCACACATAGCCTGTTCAACGAGCTTATGGCGCCATGAAACTCTAATGGGGACCACCCGTGCTGCTTAGGTGATCAGACCAACATTTTACCAAATGCGGCTTCGAAACAAGAAGGATCCATATATATTTCATTAGCCCAATAAAGCACGTGGACTTCTACATTTAATCAACACCTCACCCCACCAGGATTTGAACCCACGATCTTATAATTGTGACCGGGTAACGCTACCTCTGGGCCACCAGGGCAATAAAAGCAGTCCTAGACTCTGCTATATTTCACACAAAGCCTGTTCAACGAGCTTATGGCGCCGTGAACCTCTGATGGGGACCACCCATGCCGCTTAGGTGATCGGAGCAACGTTTTACCAAATGCGGCTTCGAAGCAAGAGGATCCATATATTAGCCCAATAAAGCACGCGGACTTCTTCATATAATCAACACCTCACCCCACCAGGATTCGAACCCACGATCTTCTAATTATGACCGGGGAACGCTACCTCTGGCTCACCAGGAGACTAAAAGCATTCCTAGACTCTCCTATATTTCACACAAAGCCTGTTCAACGAGCTTAAGGCGCCGTGAACCTCTAATGGGGACCACCCGTGCCGCTTAGGTGATCAGAGCAACGTTTTACCAAATGCGGCTTCGACTTCTACATATAATCAACACCTCACCCCACCAGCATTTGAACCCACGATCTTATAATTGTGACCGGGGAATGCTACCTCTGGGCCACCAGAACAATAAAAGCAGTCCTAGACTCTGCTATGTTTCACACAAAGCCTGTTCAACGAGCTTATGGCGCCGTGAACCTCTAATGGGGACCACCCGTGCCGCTTAGGTGATCAGAGCAATGCTTTACCAAATGCGGCTTCGAAACATGAGGATCCATATATACTCTATTAGCCTAACAAAGCACGCGACTTCCACACATATAATCAACACTCTCACCCCACCCAGGATTTGAACCCACGATCTTATAATCAGGACCGAATGCTACCTCTGGGCCACTAGACACTAAAAGCAGTCTCTAGACTTCAAGAGAGCCACACAAAGACTGTTAACGAGCTTTTTGCCGTGAACTCCTTAATGGGGGATCTACCTAAAAGCACTTAGGATCAGCAACGTTTTACCAAATGAAGCTTCGAAACACGAGGATCCATATATATTTCATTAGCCTAATTAAGCACGCGGACTTCTTCATATAATCAACACCTCACCCCACCAGGATTCGAACCCACGATCTTCTAATTGCGACCGGGGAACGCTACCTCTGAGCCACCAGGACACTAAAAGCATTCCTAGACTCTGGTATATTTCACACAAAGCCTGTTCAACTTGCTTATGGCACCGTGAACCTCTAATGGGGAACACCCGTGCCGCTTAGGTGATCAGAGCAACGTTTTACCAAATGCGGCTTCGAAACAAGGAGGATCTATAAATATTTCATTAGCCCAATAAAGCACGTGGACTTCTACATATAACCAACACCTCACCCCACCAGAATTTGAACCCACGATCTTATAATTGTGACCGGGGAACGCTACCTCTGAGCCACCAGGACAATAAAAGCAGTCCTAGACTCTGGTATATTTCACACAAAGCCTGTTCAACGAGCTTATGGCGCCGTGAACCTCTAATGGGGACCACCCGTACCGCTTAGGTGATCAGAGCAACGTTTTACCAAATCCAGCTTCGAAACAAGAGGATCCATATATATTTCATTAGCCCAATAAAGCACGCGGACTTCTACATATAATCAACACCTCACCCCACCAGGATTCAAACCCACGATCTTATAATTGTGACCGGGGTATGCTACCTCTGGGCCACCACGACACTAAAAGCAGTCCTAGACTCTGTTATATTTCACACAAAGACTGTTCAACGACCTTATGGCGCCATGAACCTCTAATGGAGACCACCCATGCTGCTTAGGTGATCAGAGCAACATTTTTACCAAATCCGCTTGGAAAACACGAGATCCATATATTTCATTAGCCTAAATCATGGACTTTCACATATAATCAACACTCACCCTACCAGGATCTCAAACCCACGATCTTATAATTGTGACCGGGGTATGCTACCTCTGGGCCACCAGGACAATAAAAGCAGTCCTAGACTCTACTATATTTCACACAAAGCCTGTTCAACGACCTTTTGGCGCCATGAACCTCTAATGGGGACCACCCGTGCCGCTTAGGTGATCAGGGCAACGTTTTACTAAATCTGGCTTCGCAACACGAGGATCCATGTATATTTCATTAGCCCAATAAAGCATGCGGATCTACATATAATCAACACCTCACCCCACCAGGATTTGAACCCACGATCTTATAATTGTGACCGGGGAACGCTACATCTGGCCCACCAGGACACTAAAAGCATTCCTAGACTCTCCTATATTTCACACAAAGCCTGTTCAACGAGCTTATGGCGCCGTGAACCTCTAATGGGGACCCCCCGTGCCGCTTAGGTGATCAGAGCAACGTTTTACCAAATGTGGCTTCGAAACCCGAGGATCCATATATATTTCATTAGACCATTAATGCACGCGGACTTCTACATATAATCAACACCTCACCCCACCAGGATTTGAACCCACGATCTTATAATTATGACCGGGGAACGCTACCGCTGGGCCACCAGGACAATAAAAGCAGTCCTAGACTCTGCTATATTTCACACAAAGCCTGTTCAACGAGCTTATGGCGCCGTGAACCTCTAATGGGAACCACCCGTGCCGCTTAGGTGATCAGAGCAACATTTTACCAAATCCTGCTTGGAAACACGAGGATCCATATATATTTCATTAGCTCAATAAATCACTCGGACTTCTACATATAATCAACACCTCACCCTATCAGGATTTAAACCCACGATCTTATAATTGTGACCGGGGTATGCTACCTCTGGGCCACCAGGACAATAAAAGCAGTCCTAGACTCTACTATATTTCACACAAAGCCTGTTCAACGACCTTATGGCACCATGAACCTCTAATGGGGACCACCCGTGCCGCTTAGGTGATCAGGGCAACGTTTTACCAAATCTGGCTTCGAAACACGAGGATCCATATATATTTCATTAGCCCAATAAAGAATGCAGACTTCTTCATATAATCAACACCTCACCCCACCAGGATTCGAACCAACGATCTTCCAATTGTGACCGGGGAACGCTACCTCTGGCCCACCAGGACACAAAAAGCATTCCTAGACTCAGCTATATTTCACACAAAGGCTGTTCAACGAGCTTATGGCGCCGTGAACCTCTAATGGGGACCACGCACGCCGCTTAGGTGATACGAGCAACATTTTACCAAATGCGGCTTCGAATCACGAGGATCTATATATATTTCATTAGCCCAATAAAGCACGCGGACTTCTTCATATAATCAACACCTCACCCCACCAGGATTCGAACCCACGATCTTCTAATTGTGACCGGGGAACGCTACTTCTGGCCCACCAGGACACTAAAAGCATTCCTAGACTCTGCTATATTTCACACAAAGCCTGTTCAACTAGCTTATGGCGCCGTGAACCTCTAATGGGGACCCCCCGTGCCGCTTAGGTGATCAGAGCAACGTTTTGCCAAATGTGGCTTCGAAACCCAAGGATCCATATATATTTCATTAGACCATTAAAGCACGCGGACTTCTACATATAATCAACACCTCACCCCACCAGGATTTGACCCCACGATCTTATAATTGTGATCGGGGAACGCTACCGCTGGGCCACCAAGACAATAAAACCAGTCCTAGACTCTGCTATATTTCACACAAGCCTGTTCAACGAGCTTATGGCGCCGTGAACCTCTAATGGGGACCACCCGTGCCGCTTAGGTGATCAGAGCAACATTTTACCAAATCCGGCTTGGAAACACGAGGATCCATATATATTTCATTAGCCCAATAAATCACTCGGACTTCTACATATAATCAACACCTCACCCTACCAGGATTCAAACCCACGATCTTATAATTGTGACCGGGGTATGCTACCTCTGGGCTACCAGGACACAAAAAGCATTCCTAGACTCTGCTATATTTCACACAAAGCCTGTTCAACTAGCTTATGGCGCCGTGAACCTCTAATGGGGACCCCCCGTGCCGCTTAGGTGATCAGAGCAACGTTTTACCAAATGTTGCGTCGAAACCCGCAGATCCACATATATTTCATTAGACCATTAAAGCACGCGGACTTCTACATATAATCAACACCTCACACCACCAGGATTTGAACCCACGATCTTATAATTGTGACCAGGGAACGCTACCGCTGGGCCACCAGGACAATAAAAGCAGTCGTAGACTCTGCTATATTTCACACAAAGCCTGTTCAACGAGCTTATGGCACCGTGAACCTCTAATGGGGAACACCCATGCCGCTTAGGTGATTAGAGCAATGTTTTACCAAATGCGGCTTCGAAACACGAGGATCCATATATAATTCATTAGCCCAATAAAGCACGCGGACTTCTTCATATAATCAACACCTCAACCCACCAGGGTTCAAACCCACGATCTTATAATTGTGACTGGGGTATGGTACCTCTGGGCCACTACGACAATAAAAGCAGTTCTAGACTCTACTATATTTCACACAAAGCCTGTTCAACGACCTTATAGCGCCATGAACCTCTAATGGGGACCACACGTGCCGCTTACGTGATCGGAGCAACGTTTTACCAAATCCGGCTTCGAAACACGAGGATCCATATATATTTCATTAGCCCAATAAAGCACGCTTACTTCTACATATAATCAACACCTCACCCCACCAGGATTTGATCCCACGATCTTATAATTGTGACCGGGGAACGCTACCTTTGGGCCACTAGGACAATAAAAGCAGTGCTAGACACTACTATATTTCACACAAATCCTGTTCAACGAGCTTTTGGCGCTGTGAACCACTATAGGGGACCACCCGTGCCGCTTAGGTGATCAGAGCAACGTTTAACTAAATGCTGCTTCGAAACCCGAGGATCCATATATATTTCATTAGCCCAATAAAGCACGCAGGATCTCTACACATAATCAAAAGCCCCACCCCACCAGGATTTCCAAGCCACTATCTAGGTAATTGTGACTGGGGAACGCTACCTCTGGGCCACACCAGGACAATAAAAGCAGTCCTAGACTTACTATATTTCACACAAAGCCTGTTCAACGACCTATAGGTTACGAACTCTTAATGGGGACCAATTCGCGTCAGCTTAGGTGATCAGGAGCAACGTTTTAACAACCGTTTCAAACACGCAGGATCCATATATATTTCATTAGCCCACAAAAGCTCAAGGACTTTGTTATATATATAATCAACACCACCCCTACCAGATTTGAAACCACGATCTTATAATTGTGACCGGGAAACGTTACCTCTGGGCCACTAGGACAATAAAAGCAGTCCTAGACTCTGCTATATTTCACACAAAGCCTGTTCAACGAGCTTATGGCGCCGTGAACCTCTAATGGGGACCACCCGTGCCACTTAGGTGATCAGAGCAACGTTTTACCAAATGCGGCTTCGAAACATGAGGATCCATATATATTTCATTAACCCAATAAAGCAAGCGGACTTCTACATATAATCAACACCTCACCCCACCAGGATTTGAATCCACAATCTTATAATTGTGACCGGGGGACGCTACCTCTGGGCCACCAGGACAATAAAAGCAGTCCTAGACTCTGCTATATTTCACACAAAGCCTGTTCAACGAGCTTATGGCGCAGTGAACCTCTAATGGGGACCACCCATGCTGATTAGGTGATCAGAGCAACGTTTTACCAAATGCGGCTTCGAAACACGAGGATCCATATATATTTCATTAACCCAATAAAGCATGCGGACTTCTACATATAATCAACACCTCACCCCACCAGAATTTGAACCCACAATCTTATAATTGTGACCGGGGGACGCTACCTCTGGGCCACCAGGACAATAAAAGCAGTCCTAGACTCTGCTATATTTCACACAAAGCCTGTTCAACGAGTTTATCGCGCTGTGAACCACTATAGGGACCACCAAAGCGTTTAGGTGATCAGAGCAACATTTTACCAAATGCGGCTTCGAAACCCGAGGATCGATGTATATTTCATTAGCCCAATAAAGCACGTGGACTTCTACATTTAATCAACACCTCACCCCACCAGGATTTGAACCCACGATCTTATAATTGTGAACGGGGAATGGTACCTCTGGGCCACCAGGACAATAAAAGCAGTCTTAGACTCTGCTATATTTCACACAAAGCCTGTTCAACGAGCTTATGGCGCCGTGAACCTCTAATGGGGACCACGAGTGCCGTTTAGGTGATCAGACCAACATTTTACCAAATGCGGCTTCGAAACAAGAAGGACCCATATATATTTCATTATCCCAATAAAGCACGCGGACTTCTACATTTAATCAACACCTCACCCCACCAGGATTTGAACCCACGATCTTATAATTGTGACCGGGGAACGCTACCTCTGGGCCACCAGGACAATAAACGCAGTCCTAGACTCTGCTATATTTCACACAAAATCTGTTCAACGAGCTTATGGTGCCGTGAACCTCTAATGGGGACCACCCGTGCCACTTAGGTGATCAGAGCAACGTTTTACTAAATGCAGCTTCGAAACACGAGGATCCATATATATTTCATTAGCCCAATACAGCATGCGGACTTTTTCATATAATCAACACCTCACCCCACCAGGATTCGAACCCTCGGTCTACTAATTGTGACCGGGGAACGCTACCTCTGGGCTACCAGGACACTAAAAGCATTCCTAGACTCTGCTATATTTCACACAAAGCTTGTTCAACGAGCTTATGGCGCCGTGAACCTCTAATGGCGACCACGAGTGCCGCTTAGGTGATCAGACCAACATTTTACCAAATGCGGCTTCGAAACAAGAAGGATCCATATATATTTTATTATCCCAATAAAGCACGCGGACTTCTACATTTAATCAACACCTCACCCCACCAGGACTTGAACCCACGATCTTATAATTGTGACCGGGGAATGCTACCTCTGGGCCACCAGGACAATAAAAGCAGTCCTAGACTCGGCTATATTTCACACAAAGCCTGTTCAACGAGTTTATCGCGCTGTGAACCACTATAGGGGACCACCTGTGCCGCTTAGGTGATCAGAGCAACGTTTTACCAAATGCGGCTTCGAAACACGAGGATCCATATATATTTCATTAACCCAATAAAGCAGGCGGACTTCTACATATAATCAACACCTCACCCCACCAGGATTTGAACCCACAATCTTATAATTGTGACCGGGAGACGCTACCTCTGGGCTACCAGGACAATAAAAGCAGTCCTAGACTCTGCTATATTTCACACAAAGCCTGTTCAACGAGCTTATGGCGCCGTGAACCTCTAATGGGGACCACCCATGCTGCTTAGGTGATCAGACCAACATTTTTTACCAATCAAGCCGAAACAAGAGGATCCTATATATTTCATTATCCCCGGCCAAAACCGCGGGACTTCTACATATAATCAACACCTCACCCCACCAGGATTCGAACCCACGATCTTTTAATTGTGACCGGGGAACGATACCTCTGGGCCACCAGGACAATACAAGCAGTCCTAGACTCTGCTATATTTCACACAAAGCCTGTTCAACGAGCTTATGGCGCTGTGAACCTCTAATGGGGACCACCCGTGCCGCTTAGGTGATCAGAGCAACGTTTTACCAAATGCGGCTTCGAAACACTAGGATCCATATATATTTCATTATTGTGCCCAATATGTACCATGGGACTTCTACATATAATCAACACCCACCCCACCCAGGTTTGAACCCACGATCTTATAAGGTGGCGGCCGGGGACGCTTCCTCTATTTACAGGACACTAAAAGCATTCCTAGACTCCTGCTATATTTCCACACAAAGCATGTTCAGCGAACTGCCCGTGAACCTCTAATGGGGACCACCACGTGCAACAGGTGATCAGAACAGCGTTTTTGCCGTCTTTGACTTCGAAACCCGAGGATCCTGTTTCATTGGCCCGTAAAGCACGCAGACTTCTACATATAATCAACCCCCCACCCCACCAGGATTTGAACCCACGATCTTATAATTGTGGCCGGGGAACGCTACCTCTGGGCCACCAGGACAATAAAAGCAGTCCTAGACTCTGCTATATTTCACACAAAGCCTGTTCAACGAGCTTGTGGCGCCGTGAACCTCTAATGGGGACCACCCGTGCCGCTTAGGTGATCAGAGCAACGCTTAACCAAATGCGGCTTCGAAACATGAGGATCCATATATATTTCATTAGCCCAATAAAGCACGCGGCCTTCTACATATAATCAACACCTCACCCCACCAGGATTTGAACCTACGATCTTATAATTGTGACCGGGGAATGCTACCTCTGGGCCACCAGGACACTAAAAGCAGTCCTAGACTCTGCTATATTTCACACAAACACTGTTCAACGAGCTTTTGGCGCCGTGAACCTCTGTGGGGACCACCATTGCCGCTTAAGGTGATCAGGCAACGTTTTACCAAGTACAGCTTCAACAGGATCCTATGTTTCATTAGCCCAATAAAGCCTGGCAGGCTAGCTATTATAATCAACACCTCACCCCACATAGGGTTCAGACCACGATCTTCTAATTGTGACGGGGAACGCTACCTCTGGGCCACCAGGACACTAAAAGCATTCCTAGACTCTGCTATATTTCACACAAAGCCTGTTCAAGGAGCTTATGGCGCCGTGAACCTCTAATGGGGACCACCCGTGCCGCTTAGGTGATCAGAGCAACGTTTTACCAAATGCAGCTTCGAAACACGAGGATCCATATATATTTCATTAGCCCAATAAAGCACGCGGACTACTTCATATAATCAACACCTCACCCCACTAGGATTCGAACCCACGATCTTCTAATTGTGACGGGGAACGCTACTTCTGAGCCACCAGGACACTAAAAGCATTCCTAGACTCTGCTATATTTCACACAAAGCCTGTTCAATGAGCTTATGGCCCCGTGAACCACTAATGGGGACCACCCGTGCCGCTTAGGTGATCAGAGCAACATTTTACCAAATGCGGCTTCGAAACCCGAGGATCCATGTATATTTCATAAGCCCAATAAAGCACGCGGACTTCAACATTTAATCAACACCTCACCCCACCAGGATTTGAACCCACGATCTTATAATTGTGACCGGGGAATGCTACCTCTGGGCCACCAGGACAATAAAAGCAGTCCTAGACTCTGCTATATTTCACACAAAGCCTGTTCAACGAGCTTATGGCGCCGTGAACCTCTAATGGGGACCACGAGTGCGGCTTAGGTGATCAGACCAACATTTTACCAAATGCGGCTTCGAAACAAGAAGGATCCATATATATTTTATTATCCCAATAAAGCACGCGGACTTCTACATTTAATCAACACCTCACCCCACCAGGATTTGAACCCACGATCTTATAATAATTGTGACCGGGAAGCGCTACCTCCTGGGCCACTAGGACAATAAAAGCAGTCCTAGACTCTGCTATCTTCACACAAAGCCTGTTCAAACAGGCTTATGGCGCCCGTGAACCTCTAATGGGAGGACCACCCATTGCCATGAGTGATCAGAACGCGTTTTACGAATCGGCGAAACCACGAGGATGGAATATAACACCATTAGCCCAGCCTGTACGCGGACTGCATATAATCAACACCTCACTCCACCAGGATTCGAAACCACGATCTTGTAATTGTGACCCAGGAACGCTACTCTGTACCAGGACAATAAGCATTCCTAGACTCTGCTCTCTCTTTACACAAAGCCTGTTCAACTTGCTTATGGCACCGTGAACCTCTAATAGGGACCACCCGTGCAGCAGGTGATCAGAGCAACGTTTTACCAAATGCGGCTTCGAAACACGAGGATTCAAATATATTTCATTAGCCCAATAAAGCACTCGGACTTCTTCATATAATCAACACCTCACCCCACCAGGATTCAAACCCACGGTCTTATAATTGTGACCGGGGTATGCTACCTCTGGGCCACCAGGAAAATAAAAGCAGTTCTAGACTCTACTATTTTTTCACACAAAGCCTGTTCAACGACCTTATGGCGCCATGAACCTCTAATGGGGACCACCCGTGCCGCTTAGGTGATCAGAGCAACGTTTTACCAAATGCGGCTTCGAAACACGAGGATCCATATATATTTCATTAACCCAATAAAGCACGCGGACTTCTACATATAATCAACACCTCACCCGACCAGGATTTGAACCCACAATCTTATAATTGTGACCGGGGGACGCTACCTCTGGGCCACCATGACAATAAAAGCAGTCCCAGACTCTGCTATATTTCACACAAACCCTGTTCAACGAGCTTATGGCGCCGTGAACCTCTAATGGGGACCACCCGTGCTGCTTAGGTGATCAGACCAACATTTTACCAAATGCGGCTTCGAAACAAGAAGGATCCATATATATTTCGTGTTAGCCCAATAAAAGCCTGCCGGACTACATTTAATCAACACCTCACCCCACCAGGATTTGAACCTGATCTTATAATTGTGACCGAGCGCTACCTCTGGGCCACCAGGACAATAAAAACAGTCCTAGACTCTGCTATATTTCACACAAAGCCTGTTCAACGAGCTTATGGCGCCGTGAACCTCTAATGGGGAACACCCGTGCCACTTAGGGGATCAGAGCAACGTTTTTCCAAATGCGGCTTCGAAACACGAGGATCCATATATATTTCATTAGCCCAATAAAGCACGCGGACTTCTACATATAATCAACACCTCACCCCACCAGGAGTTGAACCCACGATCCTATAATTGTGACCGGGGAATGCTACCTCTACAGATACCCCAGGACACTAAAAGCATTCCTAAGATACTTATATATTTCACAAAGCCTGTTCAACGAGCTTATGGCGCTGTGAACCTCTAATGGGGACCACCCATGCCGCTTAGGTGATCAGAGCAACGTTTTACCAAATGCGGCTTCGAAACACGAGGATCCATATATATTTCACTAGCCCAATAAAGCATGCGGACTTCTTCATATAATCAACACCTCACCCCACCAGGATTCGAACCTACGATCTTCTAATTGTGACCGGCGAACGCTACCTCTGGCTCACCAGGACATTAAAAGCATTCCTAGACTCTGCTATATTTCACACAAAGCCTGTTCAACGAGCTTATGGCGCTGTGAACCTCTAATGGGGACCACCCGTGCCGCTTAGGTGATCAGAGCAACGTTTTACCAAATCCGGCTTCGAAACAAGGAGGATCCATATATATTTCATTAGCCCAATAAAGCAAGCTTACTTCTACATATAATTAACACCTCACCCCACCAGGATTTGAACCCACGATCTTATAATTGTGACCGGGGAATGCTACCTCTGGGCCACTAGGACAATAAAAGCAGTGCTAGACTCTACTATATTTCACACAAAGCCTGTTCAACGAGCTTACCGCGCTGTGAACCACTATAGGGGACCACCCGTGCCGCTTAGGTGATCAGAGCAACGTTTAACCAAATGCGGCTTCGAAACCCGAGGATGCATATATATTTCATTAGTCCAATAAAGCACGCAGACTTCTACATATAATCAAAGCCTCACCCCACCAGGATTTGAAGCCACGATCTTATAATTGTGACCGGGGAACGCTACCTCTGGGCCACCAGGACAATAAAAGCAGTCCTAGACTCTACTATATTTCACACAAAGCCTGTTCAACGACCTTATGGCGCCATGAACCTCTAATGGGGACCACCCGTGCCGCTTAGGTGATCAGAGCAACGTTTTACCAAATCCGGTTTCGAAACATGAGGATCCATATATATTTCATTAGCCCAATAGCTAATGACTTACATATAATCAACACCTCACCCTACCAGGATTTGTGAACCCATACGATCTTATAATTGTGACCGGGAAACGCCAATTCTGGGCCACTAGGACAATAAAAGCATTCCTAGACTCTGCTATATTTCACAAAGCCTGTTCAACGAGCTTATGGCGCCGCGTGGAACTCTAATGGGGACCACCCGTATACTTAGGTGATCAGAGCAACGTTTACCGAATGCGGCTTCGAAACACGAGGATCCATATATATTTCATTAGCCCAATATAGCAGGCGGACTTCTACATTTAATCAATACCTCACCCCACCAGGATTTGAACCCACGATCTTATAATTGTGACCGGGGAACGCTACCTCTGGGCCACCAGGACAATAAAAGCATTACTAGACTCTGCTATATTTCACACAAAGCATGTTCAACGAGCTTATGGCGCCGTGAACCTCTAATGGGGACCACCCGTGCCGCTTAGGTGATCAGAGCAACGTTTAACCAAATGCGGCTTCGAAACCCGAGGATCCATATATATTTCATTAGTCCATTAAAACACGCAGACTTCTACATATAATCAACACCTCACCACCAGGATGTGAACCTAATGATTCATAATTGTGACCGGGGAATGCTACCTCTTGGGCCACCAGGACAATAAAGTAGTCCTAGACTCTGCTATATTTCACACAAAGCCTGTTCAACGAGCTTTTATGGCGCCGTGAACCTCTAATGTGGGGACCACGAGTGCCGCTTAGGTGATCAGAGCAACGTTTTACCAAATACGGCTTCAAAACACGAGGGTCCATATATATTTCATTAGCCCAATAAAGCACGCGGACTTCTACATATAATCAACACCTCACCCCACAAGGATTTGAACCCACGATCTTATAATTGTGACCGGGGAATGCTACCTCTGGGCCACCAGTACAATAAAAGCAGTCCTAGACTCTGCTATATTTCACACAAAGCCTGTTCAACGAGCTTATGGCGCCGTGAACCTCTAATGGGGACCACCCGTGCCGCTTAGGTGATCAGAGCAACGTTTTACCAAATGCGGCTTCGAAACACGAGGATCCCTATATATTTCATAAGCCCAATAAAGCACGCTGACTTTACATATAATCAACACCTCACCCCACAAGGATTTGAACTCACGATCAGATAATTGTGACCGCTAACGCCACTCTGGGCCACCAGTACAATAAAAGTCAGCCCCAGACTTGCAATATTTCACACAAAAGCCTGTTCAACGAGCTATGGCGCCGTGAACCTCTAATGGCGACCAATGAAGTGCCGCTTAGGTGATCAGAGCAACGTTTTACCAAATGCGGCTTCGTTCACGAGATCCATATATATTTCATTAACCCACAAAGCAGGCGGACTTCTACATATAATCAACACCTCACCCCACCAGGATTTGAACCCACAATCTTATAATTGTGACCCGGGGACGCTACCTCTGGGCCACCAGGACAATAAAAGCAGTCCTAGACTCTGCTATATTTCACACAAAGCCTGTTCAACGAGCTTATGGCGCCGTGAACCTCTAATGGGGACCACCCATGCTGCTTAGGTGATCAGACCAACATTTTTCCAAATGCGGCTTCGAAACAAGAAGGATCCATATATATTTCATTAGCCCAATAAAGCACGCGGACTTCTACATTTAATCAACACCTCACCCCACCAGGATTTAAACCCACGATCTTATAATTGTGACCGGGGGACGCTACCTCTGGGCCACCACGACAATAAAAGCATTCCTAGACTCTGCTATATTTCACACAAAGCCTGTTCAACTTGCTTATGGCACCGTGAACCTCTAATGGGGACCCCCCGTGCCGCTTAGGTGATCAGAGCAACGTTTTACCAAATCCGGCTTCGAAACAAGGAGGATCCATATATATTTCATTAGCCCAATAAAACACGCTTACTTCTACATATAATTAACACCTCACCCCACCAGGATTTGAACCCACGATCTTATAATTGTGACCGGGGAATGCTACCTCTGGGCCACTAGGACAATAAAAGCAGTGCTAGACTCTACTATATTTAACACAAAGCCTGTTCAACGAGCTTACGGCGCTGTGAACCACTATAGGGGACCACCCGTGCCGCTTAGGTGATCAGAGCAACGTTTTACCAAATGCGGCTTCGAAACACGAGGATCCATATATATTTCATTAACCCAATAAAGCAGGCGGACTTCTACATATAATCAACACCTCACCCCACCAGGATTTGAACCCACAATCTTATAATTGTGACCGGGGGACGCTACCTCTGGGCCACCAGGACAATAAAAGCAGTCCTAGACTCTGCTGTATTTCACACAAAGCCTGTTCAACGAGCTTATGGCGCCGTGAACCTCTAATGGGGACCACCCGTGCCACTTAGGTGATCAGAGCAACGTTTTACCGAATGCGGCTTCGAAACACGAGGATCCATATATATTTCATTAGCCCAATATAGCAGGCGGACTTCTACATATAATCAACACCTCACCCCACCAGGATTTGAACCCACGATCTATAATTGTGACCGGGGACGCTACCTCTGGGCCACCAGGACAATAAAAGCATTCCTAGACTCTGCTATATTTCACACAAAGCCTGTTCAACTTGCTTATGGCAATCATGAACCTCTAATGAGGACTCACCCATGCCGCTAGGTGATCAGAGCAACGTTTTACCAAATCTGGCTTAAACAAGGAGGATCCATAAATATTTCATTAGCCCAATAAATCACTGGACTTCTACATTTAATCAACACCTCACCCTACCAGGATTCAAACCCACGATCTTATAATTGTGACCGGGGTATGCTACCTCTGGGCCACCAGGACAATAAAAGCAGTCCTAGACTCTACTATATTTCACACAAAGTCTGTTCAACGACCTTATGGCGCCATGAACCTCTAATGGGGACCACCCGTGCCGCTTAGGTGATCAGGGCAACGTTTTACCAAATCTGGCTTCGAAACACGAGGATCCATATATATTTCATTAGCCCAATAAAGCACGCGGACTTCTACATATAACCAACACCTCACCCCACCAGGATTTGAACCCACGATCTTATAATTGTGACCGGGGAACGCTACCTCTGGGCCACTAGGACAATAAAAGCAGTCCTAGACTCTGCTATATTTCACACAAAGCCTGTTCAACGAGCTTATGGCGCCGTGAACCTCTAATGGGGACCACCCGTGCTGCTTAGGTGATAAGACCAACATTTTACCAAATGCGGCTTCGAAACAAGAAGGATCCATATATATTTCATTAGCCCAATAAAGCACGCGGACTTCTACATTTAATCAACACCTCACCCCACCAGGATTTGAACCCACGATCTTATAATTGTGACCGGGGAACGCTACCTCTGGGCCACCAGGACAATAAAAGCATTCCTAGACTCTGCTATATTTCACACAAAGCATGTTCAACGAGCTTATGGCGCCGTGAACCTCTAATGGGGACCACCCGTGCCGCTCAGGTGATCAGAGCAACGTTTTACCAAATGCGGCTTCGAAACCCGAGGATCCATATAATTTTCATAAGCCCAATAAAGCACGCAGACTTCTACATATAATCAACACCTCACCCCACCAGGATTTGAACCCACGATCTTATAATTGTGACCGGGGGATGCTACCTCTGGGCCACCAGGACAATAAAAGCAGTCCTAGACTCTGCTTCATTTCACACAAAGCCTGTTCAACGAGCTTATGGCGCCGTGAACCTCTAATGGGGACCACGAGTGCCGCTTAGGTGATCAGACCAACATTTTACCAAATGCGGCTTCGAAACAAGAAGGATCCATATATATTTCATTATCCCAATAAAGCACGCGGACTTCTACATTTAATCAACACCTCACCCCACCAGGATTTGAACCCACGATCTTATAATTGTGACCAGCGAACGCTACCTCTGGGCCACCAGGACAATAAAAGCAGTCCTAGACTCTGCTATATTTCACACAAAGCCTGTGTAATAGGCCCCTGTCTCATCAACAGAACGTATTATATAAATGGGTCAATACATCTGATATTATATTCAGATTCACCACCCTGTAACTTTCCACTGTCTATGAGTAAGACATGAGATTGACACGTGAGCGGGCAACTTACCCAAGAGGGCGAGACCCATAGCTCAGCATTCCTGTAAGCACGCACTGCGATGCCCCTAAGCTTCAGTAGCTCACCTCAACTCATATCGAAAGGACGTGACCAAACGTTTATCATACATAAACGCCGTCCCTTTCTCATTCACTCCTAGACAGTGAGACTTACGGTTGAAATACACTCGGGAATTATATATATAACCTTTTATAATAAAACAAAGGAACTACCGTTTGGGTTTCGTTACTTAAAACCCAAATATAAATATGTGTGAACGGACTGGTTAATTGGACAAGCAGCCGATTCATATAGGTGGCAAGCGGTGTGTACGGATTCTTCAAACTGGTAGTCGTATCATCCGTCTGTGTCTTGTGAAAAACAAGAAACCACACAGCAGTGACGCGTTACATAATCCGAGTGTTTAAGACTATATCCCGTATTGAGACGATATGTAGTGAGCGCTCCTTATCTCTGTCACATACAAATACGTGCAGAATTCGTAATATACAAATATTACAGCCTGTTGGTACATATCCAGATTGAGCCGGTTGAGATAGACTCCACTCAGCATTCCCTAGACATTACAGTGTTGCAGTGTTGAACAACAGTTTCGTAACCTGGAATTCAATTGGTATTTCACTAGCAGATGAGCAGTATTGTTGTGTCGTCAGCGCGAATTACGAATTCCGGTGTCATCATACAGATCTCCATATATACGTGGACTGTGAAAGAATTGGCACACGGCAGTTTTCGCCAGCGAACCACCAGTGTGATAACCAATCATCAGTTTTCTGATCGCCGGAGGAGGAACTCACCTAAATCAAGTGGACTCGTCTCTCACCAAAGCAGAAGCGTCATCTCGTTGCCAAGGAAACCAGCAGCAGCGCACGCATCCTAGGAAGAGGCAACACCCACACTCCACTCAGAACTCTTGAAGGATCACACATTTTCTATACAGACGTACTCTGTATAAATAGGTATTTAAATTACATAGTTTTACACACATGAACACGTTCGAGAGATATCTTCACACCGATAGGTTCGTCGGATAGGATTATTTCAATGATAAAGTGTCGAATGTAAGATTAATGTATTGAAATCCTATAATTTACAGTAGTTTGTAAGTGTCTGTCTTCTTATTGATAGTTTAAAAATTAACTACAATTAATATTCATTTGTCTTGTAAATGAGAGGCAAGTGATCTACTTACTGTTAAGTATTCATTGACCCAAGGGGGCTAATAGATAATTTCTAAGTTTCCCATGTCTAATGTAGATGAAATCGAACGCCTAGCGCAACTATTTGCTGATAACCAACTCATCAATGATCAAGCCCAGACTGACATAGATTTTGAGTATGGAACACAGTTAAATGAGTCGGTAGGAAGTAGTGAGAAAGTTATAGACGAATCATTTGACGACTTAAACCGTCGTACCCTACGGTCTGGTAATCACTATAGTACCTCACCTAAGTATACTAAAGCAGTTACCCCTGTTACAGGTGATAGTGTGTCTGTTGCTAAATCGGTAACAACCTTATTAACCCAGCCTTCTGTTAAGAGTAAGAATACTAATTCGCTTAATAACACTAAAATGGCATCTTCTAACCCTCACACCCTACTAACACACCTACAGCTGATATTGTTATTAATATCATGCAGCGCGGCGAATGTTCGAAATTTCACGGGACAAGACGATTATAGGGTCGCACATTTTATTCGTGCATGTGAAGATAGCGTGCGCAATAGTCACATAACGACTGACGAAGATAAGAAAGCATATGTACGTTCCCATATAACGCAGGGTTCCTATGCAGGCAGTCGTTTAAATGCGTTTGGTTTACAAAGCCCTGACTATGAAAAGTTCAAGCGAACGCTAATTGGGATTATTGGGGGTAGGTCACAGCTGGGCCAGCCGTCACAGATGCCACAGATGCTTCACTCCCAGACTCCTTACGCGACACACTTAGCTCCGATCGCTCCTCCCCGCCGAACATATAAACAGAAAACATCGTTACGATGCGCACATTGTAATAAACGTGGCCACGTAATGGAAGATTGTTTTCAGCTCCGAGGTAATAGTGCAAATAAAGCCACACCCGGTGCAAAGCCATTCTCAAGGTCAAACAGAGAGGTAGCAAAAGCAGCACCTCCTCCTACCCAGACAGCGCGCCAATGGTGCGCTCTTCACAAATCGACTACTCATAGTTCACATGAGTGCGATATACTAATTAAAGCTAGGGGAGTGGACCTAAGTGAAACGGAGGTGTCGTATAGGCGCAAGCAGAAACGTCCCCAGGACAAGTCATCGGGGGAAGACCAGCGCACACTACACCAAGGAGAGGGATAGATAGGGAAATTCCCGCCCCTCCTTACAACACTTCTATAGCGGCGCTTAGAAAAGTGGAAGTGTTGTCAGTACCGGTGAGAGTGGATAATTCCAGATTGGCTCTTGATATAGACACAGGTGTTTGCGCTAATGTATTGGCCTTGACATCATATCACGAGTTACAACGTAAATTCCCTCACCGCAAATTCAAATGGAGGCCTAGTAACGCTGAGCTCGAAGGAGTTTCAGGTACTCAGCTGAGCATCAAAGGAATGGTGACGTTACCTCTCAGATTCTCAAGACGTGGTACGCCCTTCTACGCGGACTTTTATATAGTTCAGCAGTTCATTTTGCCAGCTGACGGGTTACTTGGTCTACCAACTCTTCGAAAGAACATGATAGATGTTCATCCACGTAATAATAGTGTTACGTTTAAAGGTGTTTCCTACACAGCAATGAGTCATTCTGAACCTATGCTCACCGCTAGGACGAAGGTGTTGTCTACCAATCCTATTAAGAGGAAGGCGGATCATGCGTCAGAGATATATCTCGACCTCAACCACACACCTTCCCAGCGTGATTACAGCAGCAAGAGTTGGAAGATAGTACCTGCAATGTTGAAGAGTACTCTCCATTACCAGAATGAGGAATTCACCAACGCAAAAATCCTGTGAGCTAAAGTGAACATTAGTTTCTGCAAATGATTCGTTCACGGCCCAGGGTGTGACAGGACGTGACTGCAGTTGTTGTGACTGCTCATCAATCAACATCCTGTCAACAAAATTCTTTCGTATGGCGTGAACAACCCCCAGTTACCAGCACCCAGCACCCACCCTAGTGATGATGACACATCCGGTCTGAGAGATGGTCTCAGCATTCTGAGGTATGGTGTTGTGGATGACGTTGTGTAACAATTAGCGGCGGTTTGCTGTACTCAGGATTTTTGTGAGCATTGACCCAATCACCGGACCTTGGAATCAGCTGTGTCTACTGTGAGACACACACACACAAGTCTACGGGATTGCGGGAGCAATTTCACATTATCAAGAAATTAAAAAAAGGATGTTATGTGTGTGATTTTATAGATATCACAGCAATGTCGAAGTGCAACCAAATAAATTCCTAATTCGAGGTATTGTTGCGAATTGCCAACAGACTCGACTGGCCAGGATAGATCAAATAACACCACATGTCAAGGTGATCGATCATCCTCAAGACAAGACACGCCTGTTAGAGCTGCTTGCCGACTACAGAAATAGTAGCCTTGCCAGGGGAAACGCTAGGTCAGACAGACTTAACATCCCATCATATAGCGTTAAAGGAAGGAACCAACCCTATTTACGTACCAGCTTATGGACTAACTCATAGCCAGCGCGCTGTAGTGCAAGATATGGTACAGGGTATGTTAGATGAGAATGTCATTAGACACTCAAAATCCCCCTTTAATAGCCCATTATTCCTCGTCCCGAAAAAGGATGGTGGATGGCGCCCTGTCATAGATTTCAGGCGCGTAAATGATCAACACCCTGTTTGCCGGACTAATTGGTACCACAGTCTGCGCTTATTTGGATGATCTAATAGTAGTCAGTAAGGACGCCGATTCCCATCTGATAAAACTGCGTGAAGTTTTGGCCAAACTTTCCACAGCAGGACTCAAAATAAAACTCTCAAAGTGCGAGTTTTTAAAATCCAGAATCCATTTCCTTGGTCATGTAGTCGACGGTGAGGGCATACACACAGTTAATGATAAAGTCAAAGCTGTATCTCAGTTCCCGCGTCCTACCTCAAATGATCATGTGCGTAGCCTTCTCGGATTATCTGGTTATTATCGTTCCTTTATCAAGGACTATGCAACATTAGCATCGCCCCGAACGAGGTTGCTCAAAAAAAAAAAAGATGCAGTGTTTATATAGGATGCTGAACACGAGGAAAGTATTACGGCATTGAAGACAGCGCTAACCAATGCCCCGGTTCTAGCATTCCCAGACTACACTCAACCTTTCACT
>NW_024754293.1:0-3822 GCF_018991925.1 Homarus americanus | reverse complement strand
CTCGAGGATCCATATGATATTTTTATGCTCAATAAAGCACGCGATTTCTACTTAATAAACACTTCACCCCACCAGGATTTTAACCTATGATCTTATAATTGTGACCGGGGAACGCTACTCTGCAATTAGACAATAAAAGCAGTCCACATCTGATATATTTCCACAAATCCTGTCAACGAGCTTATGTGCTGTGAACCTCTAATGAGCCACCAGCGTTTAGGTGATCAGAGCAATGTTTTACCAAATGCGGCTTCGAAACAGAGGATCCAAATATATTTCATTAGCCCATTAAAGCACTTGACTTTACATATAATCAACACCACCCCACCAGATTTGGAACCCACGATCTTATAATTGTGACCGGGGACGCCAAATTTGGCAATAAGGACAATAAAAGCAGTCCTAGACTCAGTTAGTATTTCACACAAAGCCTGTTTAACGAGCTTATGGCTACGTGAACTCTAATGTGATTCCACCAGTGCATGCTTTTAGGTGACTGTGTAACGTTTTTTACCAAATGCTTCTTGAAACATGAGATCCATATATATTTCATTAGCCTGATAGCACGTGACTTTCTTTATATAATCACACCTCACCCCAAGATTCGGAACCCACGATTTTATAATTGTGATTGTGAACGCTACTCTGAGCCACTCAGGACACTATAAGCAATCCTAGACTCTGTTATATTTCACAGTTTGTTCAACGAGCTTATGGCGCCGGGACCACTATAGGGGACCAATTGTCGCTTTTTTAGGTGGAGAGAGTAACGTTTACCAAATTTGGTTTGGAAACTGAGGATCAATATATATATCATAAGCCCAAAAAGCACGCGGACTTCTCATATAATAAACACCACCCCACCAGGATTTGAACCCACGATCTATAATTGTGACCGGGGGACGCTACCTCTGGATACCAGGACAAAAAAGCAGTCCGGATCTTATATTTCACAAAGCCTGTTTAACGAGCTTATGGGCCGTGAACTTAATGGGGACCAATTAGTGCTGCTTTTTAGGTGATCAGAGCAATGTTTTATCAAATGCAGCTTTAAAGATGAGGATCCATATATTTTATTAGCCCAATAAAAGCACGCGGACTTCTTCATATAATCAACACCTCACACCCCACCAGGATTCGAACCACGATCTTTTGGATTGTGACCGTGTACCTCTAAATAGACAATAAAAGCAGTCCTAGACTCTGCTATATTTCACACAAAGCCTGTCTAACGAGCTTATGGCGCTGTGAACTCTAGCTGGGGAATTCACCTCCCGCTTAGGTGATCAGAGCAACGCTAACCCACGCGCTTCGAAACACGAGAATCCATATATATTTCATTAGCCCAATAAAGCACGCGACTTCTACATATAACCAACACCCACCCCACCAGGATTTGAAACCCACGATCTTATAATTGTGACCGGGAACGCTACCTAACAACAGGACAATAAAAGCAGTCCTAGACTCTGCTATATTTCACATAACGCTCTGTTCAACGAGCTTATGGCGCCGGAACCTCTAATGGGGATTACCCGCCGCTTAGTTGATCAGAGCAACGTTTTACCAAATGCGGCTTCAAACACGATGATCCATATATTTTCATTAGCCCAACAGCACGCGGATTTCTTCATATAATCAACACTCTCATCCCCACCAGGATTTAACCCACGATCTTCTAATTGTGACCGGGGAACACTACCTCTGGGGCCACCAGGACACTAAAAGCATTCTAGACTCTGCTATATTTCACACAAAGCCTGTTCAACGCAGCTTTGGCGCCGTGAACCTCTAATGGGGACCACCCGCCGCTTAGGTGATCAGAGCAACGGTTTACCAAATGCGGCTTCGAAACCCGAGGATCCATATATTTTTCATTAGCCCAATAAAGCACGCAGACTTTGTTATATAATCAACACCTCACCCCACCAGATTGGAACCTACGATCTTATAATTCAGACCGGGGAATGCTACCCTGGGCCACCAGGACAATGAAAGCAGTCCTAGACTCTGCTATATTTCACACAAAGCCTGTTCAACTAGCTATGGCAGTCAGTGAACCTCTAATGTAATCTTCACTGCCGCTTAGGTGATCAGAGCAACGCTAACCCTATGCTTCAAACACGAGGATCCATATATATTTCATTAGCCCAATAAAGCACGAGACTTCTACATATAATCAACACTCACCCCACCAGGATTTGAACCACGATCTATAATTGTGACTGGGGACGCTAACTCTTGGCACCAGGACAATAAAAGCAGTCCTAGACTGCTATATTTCACACAAAGCCTGTTCCAACGAGCTTATGGCGCCGTGAACTTTAATGGGGACCACCTGTGCCGCTTAGGTGATCAGAGCAAGCTTAACCAAATGCGGTTCAAAACATGAGGATCCATATATATTTCATTAGCCCAATAAAGCACGCGGACTTCTTCATATAATCAACACCTCACCCCACCAGGATTCGAACCCACGATCTTATAATTGTGACCGGGGGACGCTACCTCTGGGCCACCAGGACAATAATAGCAGTCCTAGACTCTGCTATATTTCACACAAAGCCTGTTCAACGAGCTTATGGCGCCGTGAACCTCTAATGGGGACCACCCGTCCCGCTTAGGTGATCAGAGCAACGCTTAACCCAATGCGGCTTCGAAACACGAGGATCCATATATATTTCATTAGCCCAATAAAGCACGCGGACTTCTACATATAACCAACACCTCACCCAACCAGGATTTGAACCCACGATCTTATAATTGTGACCGGGGAACGCTACCTCTGGGCCACTAGGACAATAAAAGCAGTCCTAGACTCTGCTATATTTCATACAAAGCCTGTTCAACGAGTTTATGGCGCTGTGAACCACTATAGGGGACCACCCGTGCCGCTTAGGTGATCAGAGCAACGTTTTACCAAATGCGGCTTCAAAACACGAGGATCCATATATATTTCATTAACCTAATAAAGCACGCGGACATCTACATTTAATCAACACCTCAACCCACCAGGATTTGAACCCACGATCTTATAATTGTGACCGGGGAACGCTACCTTTGGGCCAACAGGACAATAAAAGCAGTCCTAGACTCTGCTATATTTCACACAAAGCCTGTTCAACGAGCTTATGGTGCCGTGAACCTCTAATGGGGACCACCCGTCCCGCTTAGGTGATCAGAGCAACGCTTAACCCAATGCGGCTTCGAAACACGAGAATCCATATATATTTCATTAGCCCAATAAAGCACGCGGACTTCTACATATAACCAACACCTCACCCCACCAGGATTTGAACCCACGATCTTATAATTGTGACCGGGGAACGCTACTTCTGGGCCACTCGGACAATAAAAGCAGTCCTAGACTCTGCTATATTTCACACAAAGCCTGTTCAACGAGTTTATGGCGCTGTGAACCACTATAGGGGACCACCAGTGCCGCTTAGGTGATCAGAGCAACGTTTTACCAAATGCGGCTTCGAAACACGAGGATCCATATATATTTCATTAACCCAATAAAGCACGCGGACTTCTACATTTAATCAACACCTCAACCCACCAGGATTTGAACCCACGATCTTATAATTGTGACCGGGAAACGCTACCTTTGGGCCAACAGGACAATAAAAGCAGTCCTAGACTCTGCTATATTTCACACAAAGCCTGTTCAACGAGCTTATGGCGCCGTGAACCTCTAATGGGGACCACCCGTGCCGCTTAGGTGATCAGAGCAACGCTTAACCAAATGCGGCTTCGAAACATGAGGATCCATATATATTTACATGCTCAGAAGTACTGGACTTCTTCATATTACACACC
>NW_024754292.1:0-8556 GCF_018991925.1 Homarus americanus | reverse complement strand
GCGGTAATGACACGACGTCTGCCGCAACCATCAGCAAGTTCCGCCACTACTTCCGTGACGTGGGCGTTCCTGTACGCCTGCGAACCGACGGAGGGCCTCAGTTCACAAGCCGGGACTTTGCTGCGTTCCTTGACCGATGGGGAGTCCGGCATGTGTTGTCATCGCCCCATTACCCGCAGTCCAACGGCCACGCTGAGGCTGCTGTCAAATCCTTGAAGCACCTCATCCTTAAGGTGGCCCCTTCTGGGAATATTGACTGCGAGGCCTTCGACCGGGGTCTTCTCGAACTCCGCAACACACCCAACTACACCGGACGCTCCCCTGCCCAGGTTTTGTATGGACGCCTCCTTCGTTCTTGTGTCCCTGCTCACCCTCAATCCTTCTCCAAGGAGTGGCAGGCCAAGACAGAGGATTGTGATCGCCGAGCCGCCGAACGTGTTCAGGACGTCGTCGCCCGCTACAACGACCACGCCGTTCTCTCCCCAGGTTGAGTGTCGGCACCCAAGTCCGTGTTCAGGACCCGACCTCCCTACGTTGGGACAAAGTAGGCGTAGTCATGGGTCTCGGTAGGTCACGGGACTACCAGGTGCGGTTACCCAGTGGTCGTGTGTGGTGGAGGAACCGCCGTTTTCTCCGCCCCGTAACAATGCCTTCTGCTGACCCCGCCACCAGTGTTGAGTCCCATACCCTTCCCAGTGATGAAGTCCCTCGACGCTCAGAACGGATCCAGAAGAAAAGGTCCACTCAAGACTTTGCTATGAGCGTATAGGGGGGAGGGAGGTGTATGTATATTATGTATGCTGGATTATGTATCATGTATGTATATTATGTATGTGCTCCATTTATATTTATTCAGCCTAGCTAGCAGCGTGTGGCAATGTTATTACCATATCCCACACGCTTAATTAATGTGCCTGGCGACGTATGGAAGCTGCTAATGTATCACTTGCCATACGTCGTCTATGGTAGTTGACCAAGAGCTTAGCTAGGGAGCAGTGCTACCCACCTCTGTGTACATACTCTTATCCAGTAAACCGAACCTACAAAACTATACAGGTGTTTGTGTTCTCTATTGTATATAGAACTTATTACCCAGAACACCTAACACCTGGGAGTGTCAGAGGCGTACCATGGAATGTCAGTGGAGTACCTGGCAGTGTCAGAGGTGTACCTGGGAGTGTCAGAGGTATACCTGGGAGTGTCAGAGGTGTACCTGGGAGTGTCAGAGGTGTACCTGGGAGTGTCAGGGGTGTACCTGGGAGTGTCAGAGGTGTACCTGGGAGTGTCGGAGGTGTACCTGGGAGTGTCGGATGTGTTCCTGAGAGTGTGAGAGGTGTACCTGGGAGTGTCAGAGGTATACCTGTGTAAGGGCGGAAACGATCCTCCGGCTAGTTACCGTTGCTAACTCGCTCGTTTGCTGGTGCAGACGACACTTGGGGTGGTTGGACGGAGGTGATAACGGCAGCGACTATCTCCGCCACGAGCAGATTCAACCCAGCCGCCATACCGTCAGTATCTAGCTACCCTGCTGTCCGTCAAATTCTGGCTGTGATCTCATCATAGGTCCTGGACTCGTGGGCTGTGTTCCCAGACCTTCACCTATCAACTGCCAACTCTCTGGTCATCTACCACTACCGCATACCACGACCATCAGTTCATCACATTCCGTCGGTGCCCCGGTGTTCTCCTGCCTTTTCAAGACGTTGCTGAGTGTGGAGCGAAGTGGACGCTTCCCTGCCCTGAGTGTGCATCACCGTGTTCCAGAACCTTCCCCCAGGGCCACTGCCGTAGGAAATATTTGTTCATTGTTTGATTCCATTAATTGCTGACTCCCCTTTATTGTTCGATTCTATCAATTGTTGACTCCATTTAATTGTTTGATTCCATTAATTGCTGACGCCCCTTTATTGTTCGATTCTATCGATTGTTGACTCCATTTAATTGTTTGAATCCATTAATTGCTGACTCCCATTATTTGTTTGATTCCTTTAATTGTTTGCTTCCATTAATTGTTTGACTCCCGTAATTATTTGATGTTTGTTGAGTGGTGTCAGAGTTTTGTGTTATATTTTTATAGTAAAGAGATGCCAATCTCTAACGGTTGTTTGTTATTCCTCGGAAAACCATGGTCCTTGACTTTCCTTTATTAAGATCCTGATTAGCCTGGTAAGGGATTTCTATCCCTAAGTCCTAGGCCTTTACACTGGGAGTGTCAGAGGTGAACCAGGGAGTGTCAGAGGAGTACCTGGGAGTGTCAGAGGTGTACCTGGGACCATCGGAGGTGTACCTGCGAGTGTCAGAGGTGTACCTGGGAGTATCAGAGGTGTATCTGGGAGTGTCAGGGGTGTACCTGGGAGTGTCAGGGGTGTAACTGGGAGTCTCGGAGGTGTAACTGGGAGTGTCAGAGGTATACCTATGAGTATCAGAGGTGTACCTGGGAGTGTCAGTGGTGTACCTGGGAGCGTCAGTGGTGTACCTGGTAGTGTCAGAGGTGTAACTGGGAGTGTCAGGGGTGTACCTGGGAGTGTTGCTGGTGTACCTGGGAGTGTTAGAGATGTTGCTGGGAGTGTCGGAGGTGTACCTGAGAGAGTCGGAGGTGTACCTGGGAGTGTCAGACGTATACCTGGGAGTATCAGAGGGGTACCTGGGAGTGTCTGAGGTGTACCTAGAGTCAGGATGTACCTGGGAGTGTCTGGGGTGTACCTGCAGGTGTCAGAGGTGTGCCTGGGAGTGTCAGGGGGGTGTGCCTCAGGTGTCCAGAATGTACCTGGGGAGTGTCAGGGGAGTGTGCCTGGGAAGTGTCTCATGTGTACCCAGGGGTGTGTCAGGCAGAGTGCCTGGGAGTGTCGGTGTGCCTGGGAATTATCAGGGTGTATCTGGGAGTGTCAGGGGTGTACCTGGGAGTGTTAGGGGTGTAACTGGGAGTGTCAGGGGTGTACCTGGGAGTGTCGGATGTGTACCTGGGAGTGTCAGAGGTGTAGCAGGGAGTGTTAGAGGTGTACCTCTGAGTGTCAGAGGTGAACCAGGGAGTGTGAGAGGAGTACCTGGGAGTGTCAGAGGTGTACCTGGGACTATCGGAGGTGTACCTGGGATTATCGGAGGTGTACCTGGGAGTGTCATAGGTGTACCTGGGAATATTAGAGGTGTATCTGGGAGTGTCAGGGGTGTACCTGAGAGTGTCAGGGGTGTAACTGGGAGTGTCGGATGTGTAACTGGGAGTGTCAGAGGTGTACCTGGGAGTATCAGAGGTGTATCTGGGAGTGTCAGGGGGTGTACCTGGGGAGTGTCAAGTGTGCCTGGGGAGTGTCAAGTGTACCTGGGAGTGTCAGGGGTGTACCAGGGAGTGTCAGTGGAGTACCTGGGAGGATCAGAGGTGTACCTGGGAGTGTCAGGGGTGTACCTGGGAGTTTTTGAGGTGTACCTGGAAGTGTCAGAGGTGTAGCTGGGAGTGTCAGGGGTGTACCAGGAATGTCAGTGGAGTACCTGGGAGTGTCGGAGGTGTACCTGGGAGTGTCGGATGTGTACCTGGGAGTGTCTGAGGTGTACCTGGGAGTGTCGGAGGTGTTCCTGATATAATGAGACAAATCTCACAAGAAGAGAATTACATACATAAGTAGGAAGTATAGAGAGTAGGAATGTAAAGATAGGAAACTTGGTAGCGTGGCCTGGATGTTATTTGCACAGCGTCACTACGCTTATCTTATCTCGTATGTCAATACACATATATCACTTCTTAAAGGGACAACTTGTTAAACACCTCTTGATACAACTATTTATTAATTCACTCAATGACATGGACACATTAATATCACTATTATATCGGGGTACTAACACATCATGCTTTACGTTACTTGACACTGACTCTCGGACACACCGGAATGAATACACTTCCCACAGTAGGTAACTCACCCTAGGACGTTCTGACAAGACTCACGTGTACCCTGACGTAGGCCCAGTGAGTGCTGGCTGGGCTGCCTTCATCACAGGGAGAGTCTGCTTAGCTGGTGATGCTGTGGTCTGGTCGGGAGGTCTCCCTCCCGACCTGGGGAGGGGACGTGCGTGACTCTGCTTAGTGAACCGAGTGACGACCCGAACGGGAGAGAGATGACAGCAACCAGAATGAGAATCGTAATGGAATCGAATAGGAATCTCGAATGCCCGTGGACGGGACTGTAGGGCCTTTATATGGGGTCGGCCCAGCCAGCTTCTGACCTCTAACAATTAACACTAAACTGGTTTGATCTGGTGGTGTGTGCAGGTGTGGTCCTGGCCAGGTGTCTTGGCTAGGTGCGGTTGTAGGTCACCGGCTCACGTCATTAGCGGGCGAGGTCAAGTCCCTTGGGTCGACCTGAGGTGTGTCAACCCGGAATGTGGTGGTGCCACGAGGTCTGTTTTGTACTCGCTGTTACATGTGACATAATTCTGGGCTGTAAGCTTTGGTCTGACAATCAATCATTACACCTCCCGCCAAGACCAAAGCTTCATCACAGAGACTGATGTCACATATAGACAGCAACATCACGTGTGGTGTCAAAGATAATCCCTGGGGCGATAACATAGTCTCACATTTACAAACAACAATCTCATAGGTGTATGTTTTTCTACTGGCGCTAGTTTGATCTGACAAAGCTCACTATACCTCCCGCCAAGATCAAAGCTTCTATGCCAGGAGAAAAAGGAAACATAGCAAGTGAAAATAGAATGAAAAAATCCTTCATATGTAGCATAGTGTCCGAGGCAAACTTGCAAATCACATTCTACAAACAACAACAGGTGTTACATTTCCTTATCAGCCCATGTCAAAATAATAATTCATCTCAGTCAGTAATATAGCTGCAACATCGTGTTTCATAGTCCAAGACATTGATCAAATGAACTCATAGAAAAAAGTGAGACTAAATTCTTTGTGGTAAACATCAACAAAATCAGAGAAAATACTTCAGAATACACAAAAAATGTTCCTACTTCACATATTAGGGTATTGATATCTTTTTATTATACATCAACAACATCAGTACATTAGTTGGGTCCGGCATAGCTCACGTCTTCCATCCAGCTGGTATCTGAAAAATAGGGGATGGCGGCAGCTCAGCAGCTGTAGTCGGTTGGTCCTTCATCATCGACTTTCTTGTGATGTCAGGACAGCACATCTTCTGTCTTCTTTCTTCACATAGCACATCTTCTGTCTTCTTTCTTCACATAGCACATCTTCTGTCTTCTTTCTTCACATACCGCACCTTGTAGGTCGTTTCTCCACACCTGACTTCTTCTCACTTCCTCCTGGTTTCTATACTATTCCAGACGAGTTTTCTGTCCCATCTGCGTTCTTCCTCTACGTTTAGAGCCTCATTTTCAACGTCTTCTAGATGAATTTTCTGTTCCATCTTCCTTTTTTCTTAGTACATCATCATTTTCATATTCCAGATGAATTTTTCTGCTTCATCTGTATTTCTTCTCTGCAACATCATCATTTTCAACATATTCCAGACGATTTTCTGTTCATCTGCCGTCGGCCCTCTCCGGCCGGGATGAAAGCCGGTCCACTGTTTGGGCTGTCGTCTCCTTAGATGACTGTAAGGCAGGTTCCGCGGACCAGGCCTCGCCCTCCGTACGTGAGTGTCGGCGAGACCAAAGACCGTCCTGTCTTACACCTTCCACAGTGGTGAATCCCTCCCTGGCTGGGCTCACCAGGGTTCGTTGTGTGGCGGTCCATTCCACACTCCTTACTTCCTAAAGTAGAAAAATATAAAATCTTCTTAATCCTATACCAAGGGAGGACTTGAAAGAAGTGACGTGGTGTGTGGTGGTTTCGTGCTGCCTTCATCAAGCTGCATTCATCACGCTGCTTTCATCATGCTGGTTCTTCTCTGCTCGTATGTACTGTGGTTGACGTCCGGCTGGCCATGGGTGGTACTGTGTGTGACATTTGACAGAGAAACAATCCTAAAGGGGTGATGGATTAGTTGGAAGTGCATTCGCAAAAAAAAATGTTCACTTTATATGTCAGGTCAATGTTTGGCAACTATCATTTCCGTCACGACAATGTTCTCATCAGGCTGGGTCGGGGAGTGAAGCTCTGCGCACTACACTGAATATCATTTATCACTGCGCATCAAAGAGTACATCACAAATCATAATAGCATAAAAATACACTGAGTGAAGCTCTGCATTCATCGCAATATTACTTTATATTAACCATCATCATCAACACACAGCTCACGGGACAAAAGACGGGGAATCAGTGTGGTCAAGCGAGGCGGGGCAGGTCAGAAGGACGTGAGGTCACACGAGCGGGGTGGGGCGAGGCGGGGCACTGGGCGAGGCGAGGCTGGCCAGGCCCAGCCAGGCTGGTGCGTTGCGGGTGAGGTGGGGAGGAGCCGAGGCGTGGTTGATCGGGCCAGGCCGAGGCTTCGCGGGGCGGGGAGGGGCACGGAACGGAGGGGCGGGGCAGGGCGGGGCAGGGATGGGAGGAAGGGTAAGGAGGGTGAGGTAAGGATTAGGACAGGGAGGAGGATGTAGGTTAAAAGACATGTTAAGTTATAACAGTTAGTACAGACACCGCTTTCATCACTGAAACACAATGGCTACATTTAACACTGACCAACAATCAAACTGTACTTGGGCTACTGAGAATGCCACAGATAGCGGGTGACACTGAGAAATTACGTTAAGCACTGAACATTTCTATTAAAAATTCGCCCATACCACCACAAGAGACATTTACTTGAGCTGTAACGGTGACACACTAGGACACTTTTCACGCTACTACGCAGGAACTTCTTATTACGCACTTTTGAACTAACGAGCCAGGTGTTATGGCTAACCGAGGGAAGGCGTGAGTTACGTTAAGTTCGCTGCTACCATTATAATAACTAAGCGAGGGAGGCGTGGATTAACGTATATAGTTCGCTGTCACCAATATAATGAGACAAAAACACAAGGAGAGGAAGAATATAAATAAGTATATAGGAATGAAGTATAGAGAGTAGGAATGTAAAGATAGGAAACTTGGTAGCGTGGCCTGGATGTTATTTGCACAGCGTCACTACGCTTATCTTATCTCGTATGTCAATACACATATATCACTTCTTAAAGGGACAACTTGTTAAACACCTCTTGATACAACTATTTATTAACTCACTCAATGACATGGACACATTAATATCACTATTATATCGGGGTACTAACACATTATGCTTTACGTTACTTGACACACCTGAATGAATACACTTCCCACAGTAGGTAACTCACCCTAGGACGTTCTGACAAGACTCACGTGTACCCTGACGTAGGCCCAGTGAGTGCTGGCTGGGCTGCCTCCTATGGGAGAATCTGCTTAGCTAGTGATGCTGTGGTCTGGTCGGGAGGTCTCCCTCCCGACCTGGGGAGGGGACGTGCGTGACTCTGCTTAGTGAACCGAGAGACGACCCGAACGGGAGAGAGATGACAGCAACCAGAATGATAATCGTAATGGAATATCGAAATGTAATGCCCGTGGACGGGACTGCAGGGCCTTTATATGGGGTCGGCCCAGCCGGCTTTTGACCTCTAACAATTAACACTAAACTGGTTTGATCTGGTGGTGTGTGCAGGTGTGGCCCTGGCCAGGTGTCTTGGCTAGGTGCGGTTGTAGGTCACCGGCTCACGTCATTAGCGGGCGAGGTCAAGTCCCTTGGGTCGACCTGAGGTGTGTCAACCTGGAATGTGGTGGTACCACGAGGTCTGTGGTGTACTTGCTGTTATATGTGACATAATTCTGGGCTGTAAGCTTTGGTCTGACAATCAATCATTACACCTCCCGCCAAGACCAAAGCTTCATCACAGAGACTGATGTCACATATAGACAGCAACATCACGTGTGGTGTCAAAGATAATCCCTGGGGCGATAACATAGTCTCACATTTACAAACAACAATCTCATAGGTGTATGTTTTTCTACTGGCGCTAGTTTGATCTGACAAAGCTCACTATACCTCCCGCCAAGATCAAAGCTTCTATGCCAGGAGAAAAAGGAAACATAGCAAGTGAACATAGAATGAAAAAATCCTTCATATGTAGCATAGTGTCCGAGGCAACCTTGCAAATCACATTCTACAAACAACAACAGGTGTTACATCTCCTTATCAGCCCATGTCAAAATAATAATTCATCTCAGTCAGTAATATAGCTACAACATCGTGTTTCATAGTCCAAGACATTGATCAAATGAACTCATAGAAAAAAGTGAGACTAAAAAAAGACATTCTTTGTAGTAAACATCAACAAAATCAGAGAAAATACTTCAAAATACACAAAAAATGTTCCTACTTCACATATTAGGGTATTGATATCTTTTTATTATACATCAAAAACATCAGTACATTAGTTGGGTCCGGCATAGCTCACGTCTTCCATCCAGCTGGTATCTGAAAAATAGGTGATGGCGGCAGCTCAGCAGCTGTAGTCGGTTGGTCCTTCATCATCGACTTTCTTGTGATGTCAGGACAGCACATCTTCTGTCTTCTTTCTTCACATAGCACATCTTCTGTCTTCTGTCTTCTTTCTTCACATACCGCA
>NW_024754291.1:0-13616 GCF_018991925.1 Homarus americanus | reverse complement strand
CTCCTTCTGGTTCCTGGTCATCATAGACCTCCCTCTCCCTCCTTCTGTCTGTCATCATAGACCTCCCTTCTGTCTGTCATCATAAACCTCCTTCCTCCCTCCTTCTGTCTGTCATCATAGACCTCCTTCTCCCCCTCCTTCTGACTGTCATCATAGACCTCCCCTTCTGTCTGTCAACATAGACCTCCCTCTTCTCTGTCTGTCAACATAGACCTCCTTCTGTCTGTTATCATAGACATCCTTCTGTATGTCAATATAGACCTGTCTGTCATCATCACATAGACCCTCCCTCCTGTCTGTCATCAAGTGGACCTCTCCTCCCCTTTCTGTCTATAAACATAGACCTCCTCCCTCCCTCCCTTCTGTCCATGAGAGCATAGACCTCCCTCCTCCCTCCTTCTGTTCAGTGAGCATAGACCCTCCTCCTCCCTCCTCTGTCCATGAGCATAGACTCCCCTCCTCCCTCCTTCTCTCTGTTATCATAACTTCCTCCTCCCTCCTTCTGTCCATGAGCATAGACCTCCTCCTCCCTCCTTCTGTCCATGACATAGACCTCTCCTCCCCTCCTTCTGGCTGTCCAAGGAGCACAGACCTCCTCTCCTCCTTCTGTCCATGAGCATAGACCTCCCTCCTCCTTCCCTTCTGTCCACATGAGCATAGACTCTCCTCCCTCCTTCACATTTACAGACCTCCTCCCCTCCTTCTGTCCATGAGCATAGACCTCTCCTCCCTCCTTCTGTCCATGAGCATAGACCTCCTCCTCACCCTCCTCCCTCCTGTCCATGAGCATAGACCTCTCCTCCTCCTTCTCTCTCTGTTGTTATCACAGACCCCCTCCCTCCCTCCTTCTGTCCATGAGCATAGACCTCCTCCCTCCTCTGTCCATGAGCATAGACCTCCTCCCTCCTCCCCCTCCTCCCCACACACCTCCCTCCTTCTCTTGACAGTTATCATAGACTCTCTCTCTGTCAATATATAGACCTCTCCTCCCTCCTTACACGTCATCATAAACCTTCTACTTGCTCACATAGACCTCTTCTCCTCCTTCTACCTGTCAACGTAACCCCTGTCTCCTCCCCTACCTGTCAACAACACTCCTCCCACCTCCCCACCCTACAACCAGGGTGGAGGCAGCAGGCTGTCACACGAGGATCTGCTACTCAGCGTAACCCATTGATAACATAAGTCTTCTGCACACATTCTTAACAAACATATAAAGTAATTTATCTTATTTCCATAACTTCCTCAATTATCTCTGTGTTTAAACAACAGCTAAATCCTTCACTTAACTCCCGTGATAATATAAAGTAATGTAAACATGATTTTATCTTTTTATTGTATGAATATCCCGGTTGAAGAGGCAAAGGTCATCAGGAGGTACATGCACCGCCAATGTGCCAAGTATAGAAATGCTGCACATACGGAGTCTGGCCATTCCCTACGGAATACTAATGACCCCAATACCCACCGTCCCTGAAGATTTACGCATCACACCACTACCACCGCCATGCTAACACCAATAATTACGACCACCTCCCACTAAAGTTACTAACTACTACCACTGCTACCAGCACCACCACCACCACTACCACTGCTACTACCACCACTACACACTGCTACTTACACCCTACCACCACACTCACCACTATTACTACTACCACCACCACCACCACCACCACTGCCACTACCACTGCTACTACTACTGCTACTACCACCACTATCACTGCTACATTACCACCACCACCACACTGCAACTATTTACCATCACCACCACCACCACCACTGCTGCCATGCTACCACTATTACTACAATCATTACTGTTACCACCACCCACCCACTACAATTCATCACTAGAGGTGGTCATGCTATAGGATACAGGCCAGTGGCCTGTCAGATCCATCCATTGTTCTTGATAATTTTGTCAAGGGCCATTTTGAAGCCCATTACTGTACTGTTAGTCATTCCGATAGTTTGAGCTGGTATACCGTTCCGTGGATTTACTAGCCTCTGTGTGGAGGAAGTATTTCTGTTATGTTAACATGGTAAGCATGAAATCGTATTGGTGGTGCGTGACATCACGAAAAAAATGGTCCGGTTTACGTTTCCATCCTTTCAGGATTTTGAATGTCTAATGAGGTCTGCCCTATTGTGTCTTGTCTGTGGTGTTGTTAGTCCTAAGGTCTCTCAGTCTACTTGTCTAATCGAGATGACTTGCTTGAAATCATCTTAGCCGTTTTCTAGGGTGACGTAAGTCAGTACAGCACGTGAGGTTTATAAAGTTGAAGAAGCTTTTTCTATGTATATGCCATGAGGTACGCTTTTCTAATTCCTAAATCCTCGGTTAGCTTTTTCACTGCTGCTTGAACTTGTGCGCCGCCTTCACCAACTTGCTTTATTACAACGCTCAGATCCTTTTCCTTATCAACAGTGTCCAGGAAAGTGTTAATACATAATAATTGTGATTAGGATTGTTGTATAAATGTATCCCTACATGCTCATGCAACCTTTTGTTCATGGTTGTGACATCGTCTTGACCTCTACCTCCCAAATATTCTCATGTCGTCTACAAACTTGACAATGTGGCTCGATATATTATCATCTATGTCGAAGAGTAGTCCATGGATAGAGCCTTGTGGTACTCCCATTGAGAATCTTTTCCATTCAGAATGTACTGTTGTCGTTTATATTAACTAAGATTTTTTTATTACTTTTATTCTATTGCCATTGAAGATATTATTATTATTGTTATTATTATTATTATTATTATTATTATTATTATTATTATTATTATTATTATTAAAATTCGACCTAAACATTGTTATTTTACTTAATTTATTACTATCATGAAGGGAGGCTTTATGTCGTGCATTATCTCCAACTCTTTTTCTCTGTGCTCTGACGTTACCCAACAGTGTGGTAGTGGGCCCTGGCTCGTGGCCCCTAGTAACTTAATTCACCAAAAATTGAGAAATGAACATCAGAATGTGGGTGGCGGCGCCTGATGGGGGTGGAGGACAGATCTGATTACAACGCGACTGATGCACCACGTGGCGGTAGGGGGCGAAGTGAGGTTACATAAACACCTCAAAACAACTATACTGGGTAAAGGTAAGTGGTGTGAGGTGTTGAGGATATGGTATAAGTGTGGTGTGAGTGATGTTAGTGTAGTATAGGTAGTGTGAGGTATTATCAGTGTTGTTAGGAAGAAACTGTCTACAAATAGGGTGGTGACGAGGAACAAGCCTAACAACTTTGTAGGGTGCTGAACGCTGGAAAGTTTTAAAAAGGCTAGATAGATTCACGGATGATAGAGAGTGGAAGAAACTCCCGACAGGAGCTGCCATGCAGGCCAACCGGCCTATTGCAGACTCCTTTGTTTTTATGTTCTTAGTGTGAGTGCGTTGTTTATGCAGTGTGAGTGTTTTGTTAGTAGTTGAGAGGGTGGTGAGGTGAGGAGAATGGTGTTGAGGGCAAGCAGGTGGAGGAGGACCATGTTGAGGCACAGGTGGAGGAGGACCATGTTGAGTGTACAGTGGAGGAGCAATTGGCAAAGGAGTGTACAGTGGAGGAGGACCATGTTGAGTGTGTACAGGTGGAGGAGTACCATGTTGAGGTACAGGTGGAGGAGGACCATGTTGAGGGTACAGGTGGAGGAGGACCATGTTGAGTGTGTACAGGTGGAGGAGGACCCGCCCATGACAGCGGTGGTCGCTGGTCACAACACACCATGTACTGTACTACACCATCTATAGCTCACAAACATCCACATCTCCGGATTTTTGTCATCATTCGTAAAAATGTCAATCTACCTCTAAACGAAGATTTTATTTTTTATTTTGCGTCAATTTATACCACACGTGGATGATGTATTTTACAGAAAATGTTGGTAGCCACCTTACAAGTTGCAGAATTTGACAGGCTGGTCGCCAATTGGTGCATTGTAAAATATGTATACTCAAATTATGAGCCTATGTAGGCTAAATAAAGGTCAAAATTTCAGAAGAGACTTTTATATGCTTCCTCCTGACGAACTTCAGGGTAAGTTCTCGAGACCCTGATTTTATTGGAAGGAAGGCCCCCCCCAACGCATCCTCTGGCCTCACGTTGTGTCTCCCATTCTGATACTTTATTATTCGGGGTTTAATATTTTGGTCATGATAATACTGAGCTCTCACTTGTTTTTTCATCCCAGCTCCTGTATCTCGTGTGTGTCTCAATCCTTAACAAAATATATTAGATTTTTAATTTATATTTACAAAGAGTTACAACTTTTATCGAATGTATCTGTAAGCTGAAGAAAGTTGATAAACTGAAAATATTTCGTGCGCCAAAGACTATAGCATACACTTGATATTTTTCTCGTCAGATGCGGCCGAGGCCTCACAATGGGGTCCAGGATGATGGTGAGTACCAGCTAACGTCAACACCTATATACTGCACTGTACTGCACCTTCACCACACCACTTACCGCCTGAGTACAATCATCCATGGGTTGTGTAGAGTCTTGGTGACACCACTTATCCGGGACTTGGAGGAGTACTTGAGTTTTGTTGCCTCTCAAAGTGCTGGTAGGTAAGCGACGATATCCCCTCTAAGCTGGCTGTTACTGTGTGTCACGTTGACCATTATATAGCACTACAGTTTCTTCGAGTGTTGTGAGGACCACTGGATGACTCTCATTAAGAGGTAAACAATAATGAGATGTTGGTAATGTCAACATCAGCGGAGGTAGATAACGTGCAGGTCATTATAAAAGGTGTCAGTAATGCCGGACTGCGTGTACTGTACTACCTCACCTGCTGAGATAATGGAGGAGCACCACACTTCACCTGGTCATGTAGCACTACCTGGCCATGTGGCCTCATGAACACCACCTCTGCGCCCTGTACTTTCACACCTACCTCCACACCCCTCAACCTCCACACCATCGACCTCCACACCCTCTTCCTCCATACACTTTATCTCCACACCCTATACCTCCACCCTCTTCCTCCACACCCTCAACCTTCACACCATCGACCTCCACACCTACCCAAACCCTCTACCTCCACACCCTCTTCCTCCACACCCTCAACCTCCACACCCTCAACCCTCCACACCAACCTCCACACCCTCGACCCCACACCTCGACCTCTACACCCTTGACCTCCACACCCTTGACCTCCACCTGACCTCCACACCCCTCGACCTCCACACCCCACTCCACACCCTCGACCTCCAGACCCTACCTCCACACCCTTGACCTCCACACCTCGACCTCCACACTCTACCTCCACACCCCCACCTTCACACCCCCACCTCCACACTCGTCTACCCTCCCCACACCCTCGACCTCCCACACACCGACCTCCACACTTGACTTCCACACCACCTTCACACCCACACCGACCTCCACACTCGACCTCCACACACCCTCGACCTCACACCTCGACCTCCACACTGACTCACACCCTGACCTCACACACACCTCACCACTTCCACACCCTCGACCTCCACACCTCGACCTCCTACCCTGACCTCCAACACCTCTTGACCTCCACACCCCTACCTCCACACCCTGACTCCACACCTTGACCTCCACACTGTCTCCACACCCTCTGACCTCCCACTGTCCACCTCCACACCCCTCGACCTCCACACTCGACCTTCACACTTACCTCCACACCTCTACCTCCACACCCCTCGACCTCCACCCCACCTCCACACCTCGACCTCCACACACCCTCAACCTCCACACCATCGACCTCCACACCCTCTTCTCCATACACTTTATCTCCACCATACCCACACCCTCTACCTCCCCACCCTCGACCTCCCACACTCGACCTACACCTGACCTTCACACCTCTTACCTCTACACCCCTACCTCAACACCTTCGACCTCCATACCTCTACCCACACACCCTCGACCTCCACACCTCTACCTCCACACCCTCTACCTCCACTCAGGGAGAGTATCACAGCACACACCAGAACGCCTAAAAACTGCCTCAAACCGTAAACAAAATATTAAAGTTAACTTAAGCCAGACGAGGTCGTCTCCACAAATTAGGCGGTAGGGCTTAGGGTAAGAATAGGTTAGGTGGTTAATCTTTTAGTATATAGCTGAAGGAGGTTCTTCAGGTGATCCCAGTTTTAAAGTTTTATAGTGGTAGGCCAACTCAAACCAACAGTAACGACTGCAGTAAAATTACAGTGTAAATTTGATGCAATATTGTTTTATGTCGTGTTTATGTTTCCACTGAAGGACAGTGAGGGCCAGCATAGGTGGCTAAAGCCAGGACAATGAGGGCCACACAGGTGGTGGTTGTACAAGACAATGAGGGCCACACAGGTGGTGGTTAGGGCCAGACAATGAAGGCCACACAAGTAGCGATTAAACAGACAATGAGGGCCACACAGAGGTAAGAACAGACAATGAAGGCCACACAGGTGGTTGCAGACAAGGGGCCACATTGCAAGTGAGATTGTCAGGACAATGAGGGCCACAGTGGTGGTTAGGCCAGGACAATGAGGGCACATCAGGTGGAAGTGGTGGCTAAGGACAATGAGGCCACACCAGCGATTGAGTTTAAAGGATGGGGCATGAGGGCCACACAGGGTGGGTTAGGCCAGGAATGAAGGCCACACAAGGTGGCGGTTAGGGCCAGGACAAATGAGGGCCACACAGGTGAAGATGGTAATGATAGTGAGGGCCACACAGGTGGAGGTGTGCTGCCAGGGCAGTGAAGGCCACATAGGTCAGGTAAGTGGCCAGTGATCAGTCCAGGGTGCTTGGGACGGTGTGAAATATAATGGAAGAAGAAAATAGCCAATATTTGTATGCCAGCACAGGGCGCGAGGCCTAGTGCAGGTTTATTGTTCAGGCGGTGCACACGGTCACGTTCTGCCCACCTCGCCACCACACGTACAGCCTATTAACTGGTCCAACACTACCAAATGCATACCTGCCACCCGGCCTCCTGGCACCTCACTGCCCCTCCACTCTGGAGTGAGCGCCACACACAGTAATATAAAATAGGTAAGATGGAGGTCGTGAGTTCTAGTACAGAAGAATGAAGAGAAACTTTAAGAGTAGAGGAGGGAGGAGAGGGAGGAGAGGGAGACATATTAATGCATTGATGAGTCATCAAAGAGAAATACTTAACCCAACTCTTGATTGTATCTAATTTCAGGTAAGTTACTTGTACTTGTCCAGCCTTACTGTATAAGGGGGAGACGTATTTGTCCAGACATTACTGTATTAGGGGGAATCCATTTGTCTAGTCATTACTGTTTGTGCAGGTAAGTCCATCCCAATTCTATTCAACTATAATCAAGTGAGAAACCAGAATGCCAAAATGGCTTACGTCCTACAGAGCAGTAACTTGGTCTTATTGAAGGATTTCTCTGAAGCTACTCAAGGTCACCCAGCAAGTGTGATCACCAGTGGCAGGCAGTCAGTCACCTGTTAGGTGTGGTTGCAACTTTAGTTAGCTCTACCACATGTATCAGTATAAGTAGGGCTGAGGTATACACTACAGGCAAGGAGTCTATAAGATATATCAGTACAGGCTTGAGGTATACACTACAGGGGGACAGTAATAAGATATACTTAGCACAGGCTGAGGCATACACTACAGGTAAGAAAGATATGAATCAGTACAGCAGGAGACACTACAACAGTTATAAGATATATCAAAGTACAGGCTGAGGTATACACCACAAGGTACAGTTATAAGATATATCAGTACAGGTTGAGGTATACACTACAGTGGACAGTAATAAGATATATCAGTACAGGTTGAGGCATAACAGGTAAGAAGTAATAAGAGAATATCAGCACAAGAGTATACACTACAGGCAGTAACAAGATATATCAGTACAGGTTGAGGAGATGTACTACAGGTACAGTTATAAGATATATCAGTACAGGTTGAGGCATACACTACAGTACACAGTAATAAGACATATCAGTACCAAGGTTGAGGTATACACCTGGGCTAGCAGTTATAAGATAACAGCACAAGGCTGGAGGCATACACCACAAGGAAGCAGTTATAGAAGACACAGTACAGGTTAGTGATGTACACTAGTATGCACAGTTATAAAATACATCAGTACAGGTTGAGTGTATACACTACAGGTGTACAGGCACAAGATATATCAGTACAGGTTGTGATGTACAATAGCTAGTACAGTAATAAGATAAATATCAGTACAGGCTGTGATGTACACCACAGGTAAAGAGTAAGATACATCAGTACAGGACAGATGATGTACCTATAGGGTAGTAAAGGATATATCAGTACAGGTTGAGGTGTGTATACACTGAAGCAGTACAGTAATAAGATATACCAGTAGCCAGATGCACACTACAGGAACAGCAAGATATATCAGTACAGGTTGTGATGTACACTACAGGTACAGTAATAAGATATATCAGAACAGGTGTGATGTACCACAGGTGTACAGTGTATAAAGTATACTGTTGTATGTACACTACAGGTACAGTAATAAGATATATCAGCACAGGCTGAGCATACACTACAGGTACAGTAATAGATATATTGTACAGGTTAGGTGAGTGTACACTACAGGTACAGTGAACAAGATATATCAGCACAGGCTGGGAGCACTACAGGTACAGTAATAAGAGAATAGCACAGGTTGTGATGTACACTACAGGCACAGTAATAAGATATATTCAGCACAGGCTGTGATGCACACCACAAGGCACAGAATAAGATATATCAGCACAGGCTGTGATGCACACCACAGGCACAGTAATAAGATAAATAAAGAGAAGTGATATATAACCATGGGTACAGTTATAAGATATATCAGTACAGGTTGATGGTATACACTACAGGTACAGCAATGACATCAGCATCAGTACAGATGCAACCATATAACAGTATAAGATATATCAGTACAGTTGTATGTACACTACAGGTAAAGTAATAAGATATATCAGCAGGCTGTGATGACACTACAGTACAGTAACAAGATATATCAATAGTATGAGTGACACCAGGTGTTAACAAGATATATCATACAGGTTGAGATATCACTACAGGTACAGTAATAAGATATATCAGTACAGGTTCGTGGCACTACAGGTACAGTAATAAGATATATCAGTACAGTGCTAGATGTACAACTACAGGTACAGTAACAAGATACATCAGTACGTGCTGAGGTATGTTAACCACAGGCACAGTAATAAGACATATACTGTCACAGGCTGGGATGCACACTACAGGTACAGAATGATGGAGTATCAGTACAGGCTGTGATGTACACCACAGGAACAGTAAGATATCAGCACAGGCTGATGCACACTACAGGTACAGTAACAAGATATATCAGTACAGGCTGTGAGCACAACTACAGGTACAGTAATAAGATATATCAGTACAGGCTGTGATGTACACTAAGGTACAGTAATAAGATATATCAGTACAGGCTGAGGTATACACTACAGGTACAGTAATGATATATCAGCACAGGCTGTGATGTACACCTACAGGCACAGTACAAGATATATCATACAGGCTGTGATGCACACTACAGGTCACAGTAATAAGATATATCAGTACAGGTTGTGATGTACACTACAGGTACAGTTATAAGATATATCAGTACAGGCTGTGATGTACACTACAGGTACAGTAATAAGATATATCAGTACAGGTTGTGAAGTACACAATACAGGTACAGTAATAAGATATATCAGTACAGATTGTGATGTACACTACAGGCAGCAATAAGATATACAGTACAGGTTGTGATGTACACTACAGGCAAGGAACAAGATATATCAGTACAGGCTGTGATGTACACTACAGGCACAGTAATAAGATGCATCAGCACAGGACCAGGTTGCATTACTTTACTTTATTTTCGTCATCATAGAAGTTTGTTTGCCGCTTCTGGGCGGTTGGTCACGCCACTGTTACGCACCTGTTGGCGTACTGGGCATGAGCTGGCTCCCTGAATGTATTCGCACCTGCTCCAGTGCCGTCACAACGCTCAGGTAGATTTTTAAGAGTTGAAGACTCATTGAAAAAAAGGCTTACCCTTTTCAATTTTGTGAACTTCAGGCTTTTTCAACCTTAAACTGTGACCCTTAGTGGACGGGCCTGTCAGCTCCAAGTTAAGTAATGATCAAAGGTGTTTATAGCCTCTATTGTAGTCACCTCTAGTCCGCCTACAGTGGAAGCGGACAGATGGCCAAGGACATTTGGCCGACGGACGTTTCAATCGACGGAATCAATTGACCAAATGCATTGACGGACATTTGGCCGAACGGACAATAGACCGAACGGACAAAATGAACGGACAATAGACCGAACGGACAAATGGCCGAATTTCTCTTTTTTTCCAGATTACCCACGGCACAGGTCACTGACCCACAACCGACCCAAAGAAATGATAATAATAATAATATAAAACAATATAATAATAAATAATAATAATAATAATAATAATAATAATAATAATAATAATAATATAATAATAATAATAATATAATTAAACAAAAATCATAATAAAAAGATACAATTAAAATTATTATAGAAAAGAACCAAAGAAACATAAAAAGACGATTAAGAGGAAACAATTGAAACCCTGCAATGTGTAAATGAGGCAGAAAATGTCAAATGGCAGGTCTGTAACCGGCATGTTCTAACTTGGTAACTGAGATGGGCGCTGTTCAGTGACAGAACGACCTCTTATAAGCATAGAACCCACTAGTTTAGTTGCTTGATACACCTTCACAATGGTTCGAGAACTTCATTTCATTGCCCAGGTCCTTTTCACATTTTGTCTTCGTTAATGATGTTTCTACTTCTCATGAAATGTGATACGCCTTCCACGGTCGGTGACTTAGCATCCTTCTTTGTAATGACTTGTTCAAAGCCATCATGAAGCTGACGTAGATCTTTCTGTAACATTTCACAGAGCGGTTGATTGGTATTTTTCCAGATACCGACATCGTCCGCAACAAAAAAACAACAACGGGTCCAGTACACCGCCCTGTGGTACCCCGCTTGTCACAGGTACGCATGATGATTTTACAGTATGCCATTAATCACCACTGACTGCTTTCGGTTAGGAAGAAAGTTGATCCACGCTAGACACTTCCCAGATCCATACCCTTCAGTTTAATCTTCAGCCTTCATGGGGTATGCTGTTGAAGGCCTTGGCAAAGTCTAGATTCTACAGTATATAGATTAACGATATTACCACCACGTTTCAAGATCTGAGTCTACACATCCAGCACCTTAAGTAATTGCGTCAAGCAAGAGTGCCAAGCGCAGAAAACCGTGTTGGCATTCCATACATAACTAGGTTGTTTCGTAGTAGATGGTCCATCTTGGCATACCTTATCATGATTTCTAGTAACTTTGCACACAATGCTGGTCAAACTCATCGGCCTATTTTCGTGAGTGGTGATCTCGGTTTGAATATAGGACAGTCACTTACAGAATAGGTACTGTACAGTAACACAGGGCGTCCACACTGAAATAAAACAACTTGAAGCCTTATAATTTTTATATTATAATGTGAGGTTATTTAAGACTTCGCACAGTTACCATGATGACCTCGCAAAGAAAAAGGCAAAATATATATTTATGGATGACCAACCTGAAGTCACCTACCCTGAACATCGACGATTCCGTACAACAAATGGCAAGAACCCACCGACCTGAAGACCTGTACGAATGGATGAAGCACTTTCAGGAGACTGGCGGTACCCAAAACAGAATGATAGAGAGGAAGACCCAAGAACATCGGAGGAGGATATTGAACACATAAACGAAGCCTTCCAAAATGATTCCCCACAAAAGTACAGGGCATTGTTCAGCAGAAAGGAATTGAGACAATTGAGACTTTGTCCGTATTATGAATGGTGCCATGTTGAATGTCTACCTTAACGTGCCCTAATGTACCAGAATGATATGTACAGTCAACAAATACCACGCCAGATTCGAACGCAGGACACAATATTAGAAGCCTACTCTTACCGCTGCACCGAAGACAAGACCAGTAATAATATACAAGTTATAGATAGTACCTAACCCATAACAGACATAAACAAACAAACGCCAAAGTCATGGGTCACTGCGCCCATAACACGGAACAGACGTATGTAGCTTTATACTCTGGTGTCCAGTACGAGGAACAGTTGCCAGTTAGCGTCCAGTGGGGTAAGAGAACCAATTATGCTATGACTGACTGTGACGCTAGCTGACTGACTGACTGACTGACTGCCTGCCTGCCGCCTGCCTGCCTGCTTGACTGGTTACCCAAAATAATTCATATGGTTGACAATATCCTTCACGTCAGACCTGAGTTTTATAAGTCATGAAGTGCGCTTCAGTCAGGTTTTACATCAACGAATGACCTGCCTCTGTCCTCTACCTGCGCAGTGAGAGACGCATATATGAGGTGAATGTGGCTACCTTGAACAAGTTTTCCAGCAGTGATCAGTTAACAGTATACTGGTCACCATAAAGCTGGTGGTATTTAGTTCTCTATATATCTTGGTAACTCGTGGCTGTATTTGTATATTAAGTGTGAGGGAGGGACACAGAGCCAACATTTAGGAAATAAAGACAACTCAAGCCACAGGAGCCATCAGGGCGTCGTGTCTTGGACATAACACAGTAGTTGGGTCACCCACACTACTGACTCAACGACACAAAAGATACAAATAATTCAATAAACAATTCTCCTTTATCAGACATGTCTTATTGTAACTAACCTGCAGGGCGAGAACATTACGAAGGTGGCCACAACAAGATATTCTGTGCGCTGTTATTATTGTCCCTATAAACGTGTATAATACTCACTTACTCCACATAGTGTGGTTTTACCATTATTACAAGAGTCCGCCCCCTCCGAGACAGAGGCCGTAGATAGTGTTCCGGCAAACCGGGCGCCATTCTGTTACTCAGCTGATGAAGAAGTTTGCGTTAGTACTATAGAGGATGATGTTGTTTATTCAGTAAAATTGTCATACATGTTTACAATTGGTTAAGCATGTTTATATACTATGAGGGAGACAGCCCCCAGGGGCTGCCCACCCTCTGAGTAACAACATGGCGCCCGGTTGGCCGAACTCTATCTACGGCTCTGTTCCGAGGCTACTAGAGTCCATCCCCTCCCAGAGGCTATGAGGTCATCTCTCCTCAGAGGCTATGAGAGTCCGTCCCCTCAGAGGCTACAAGAGTCCTTCCCTATCAGAGGCTAAGAGAGTCCGCCCTCCACCACCCGTGGCGTGGTGCCGGTGCGTGCTGGCATGGGGCGTCACCTGAGCCGCGGCACCACACGCCCACTTTCCGCCCACCCACTGCCTCTACCCTACGGCCGTCCGGTGTAGAGGGCCCCTACTTCCAGTGACGATGCTCCTGCATTACCCTGGGTGGACTCTCATAGTAGAACTACTCTAACTACAAAATAATGACCATAAACAGCATAAAAATTACACTTAGAATTATTCCTTAACACCTACACTAGAGACGACACCCATAATATTTTATTTGACCAACACCAGACGATTTTATTCAGCAGAGAGGCGTCCATTACACAAGGGGTTAGTGGACTATAAGCAATACGTAACCCCCAAA
>NW_024754290.1:0-6154 GCF_018991925.1 Homarus americanus | reverse complement strand
GCACCCTTCAGTGACATGACCCGTGGTGTGAGGGCCGGGCACCCTTTCAGTGACATGACCCGGGAGGTGAGGGCCGGGGACCCCTCCCGTACCATGACCCGGGGTGTGAGGGCCGGGCACCCTTTTAGTGACATGACCCGGGGTGTGAAGGCCGGGCACCCCTCCAGCACCATGACCCGGGGTATGAGGGCCGGGCACCCCTTTAGTGCTATGACCCGGGGTGTGAGGGCCGGGCACCTCATCAGTGCCATGACCCGGGGTGTGAGGGCTGGGCACCACTTCAGTGACATGACCCGGGGTGTGAGGGCCGGGCACCGCTTTAGTGACATGACCTGGGTGGAGGGGAAGGCACCTTTTCAGTGACATGACCTGGTGAAGGTCGGGCACCTCCAGCACTATGACCCGGGGTGGCGGCCGGGCACCCTTTCAGTGACATAACTGGGGTGAAGGCTCAAACCCCTCCAGCATCATGACCCGGAGTGTGAGGGCCGGGCAGTCCATAAGTGACATGAACCGTGGTTTTAGGGCCGGGCACCCCTTCAGTGAAATGAATCGGGGTGTGAGGGCTGGGCACCCCTTCAGCACCATGACCCAGGGTGTTAGGGCCGGGCTCGATTTCAGTGCCAAGAATCAGGGTGTGAGGGCCGGGCACCCCATCAGCACGATGACCCGGGGTGTGAGGGCCGGGAACCGCTTCAATCCCATGACCCGGGGTGTGAGGGCCGGGCACCCCTTTAGGTCCATGACCCGGGGTGTCATGGCCGTGCACCCCTTCAATGACATGACCCGGGGCGTGAGGGCCGGGCACCCCTTTAGTGACATAACCCGGGGTGTGAGGGCCGGGCACCCTTTCAGTGACATGACCCGGGGTGTGAGGGTCGGGCACCCCTCCAGCACCATGACCCGGGATATGAGGGCCGGGCACCCCTTTCGTGCTATGACCGTGGGTGTGAGGGCCGGACACCAGTTTAGGTACATGACCAGGGGTTTGAGGACCGGGCAAACCTTCAGTGCCATGGCAAGGGGTGTGAGGGCCGGGCAGCTCATCAGTGCCATGATCCGGGGTGTGAGGGCTGGGCACCACTTCAGTGACATGACCCGGGGTGTGAGGGCCGGGCACCGCTTTAGTGACATGACCCGGGGTGTGACGGCTGGGCACCCCTTCAGTGACATGACCAAGGGTGTGAGGACCGGGTACCCGTTCAGTGCCATGAATCGGGGTGTGATGTCCGGGCACCCCTTCAGCACCATGGCCCGGGGTGTGAGGGCCGGGCACCCTTTCAGTGACATGACCCGGGGTGTGAGGGCCGGGCACCCCTCCAGCACCATGGCCTGGGGTGTGTGGAGGGCTGGCACCCTTTAGGTGAGACACATGACCTGGGGTGGGGCGCCGGGCACGCCTCCAGCACCATGACCTGGGTGAGGGCTAGGCACCTTCAGTGCCATGAGACCAGGAGGGCCGGGCACCCCTTCAGTGCCATGACCCGTGGTGTGAGGGCCGGGCACCCTTTCAGTGACATGACCCGGGAGGTGAGGGCCGGGCACCCCTCCAGCACCATGGACCGTGGTATGAGGGCCGGGCACCCCTTTAGTGCTATGACCCGGGGTGTGAGGGCCGGAGACCAATTTAGGTATATGACCAGGGCTTTGAGGGCCGGGCAAACCTTCAGTGCCATGGCCAGGGGTGTGAGGGCCGGGCACCTCATTAGTGCCATGACCCGGGGTGTGAGGGCTGGGCACCACTTCATTGACATGACCTGGGGTGTGAGGGCAGGGCACCGCTTTACTGACATGACCCGGGGTGTGATGTCCGGGCACCCCTCCAGCACCATGGCCCGGGGTGTGAAGGCCGGGCACCCTTTCAGTGACATGACCCGGGGTGTGAGGGCCGGGCACCCCTCCAGCACCATGGCCTGGGGTGTGAGGGCCGGGCACCCCTTCAGTGTCATGACCCGGATGTGTCAGGGCCTGACACCCCTCCAGCACCATGGCCTGGGGTGTGAGGGCCGGCACCCCTCCAGCACCATGACCCGGTGTGTGAGGGCCAGGCACCCATTCAGTGCCATGAGACCAGGTGAAGGTGCTGCAAAGCTTGTGCGACCTGGGCAGGTGAGGGCTGGGCACTTTCAGTGACATGACCTGGGTGTGAGGGCTGGCACCTTTTAGCACTAAGACTGAGGGTGCCATGGCTGCACACTTTCAGTGGATGATGGAGACCTGGGGAGGGGCCGGGCACCCTTTTAGTGACATGGGACCTGTGAAGGCCGGGCACCCCTCCAGCACCATGACCCGGGTAGTGAGGGCCAGGCACCCCTTCAGTGCCATGACCCGGGGTTTGAGGGCCGGGCACCCTTTCAGTGCCATGAAACGGGGTGTGAGGGCCGGGCACCCCTACAGTGCTGCGAACCGGGGTGTGAGGGCTGGGTACCCCTTCACATGACCTGGGGTGTGAGGGTCGGGCACCCCTTCAGTGAAATGAATCGGGGTGTGAGGGCTGGGCACCCCTTCAGCACCATGACCCAGGGTGTTAGGGCCGGGCTCAATTTCAGTGCCAAGAATCAGGGTGTGAGGGCCGGGCACCCCATCAGCACCATGACCCGGGGTGTGAGGGCCGGAACCGCTTCAACCCCATGACCCGGGGTGTGAGGGCCGGGCACCCCTTTAGGTCCATGACCCGGGGTGTGAGGGCTGGGCACCGCTTCAGCACCATGACCCGGGGTGTGAGGGCCAGGCACCCCTTCAGTGCCATTATCCGGAGTGTGAGAACTGTGCACCCCTTCATCTCCATGACCCGGTATGTGAGGGCCGGACACCCTTTTAGTGACATGACCCGGGGTGTGACGGCCGGGCACCCCTTCAGTGACATGACCCGGGGTGCGAGGGCCGGGCACCCCTTTAGTGTCATGAATCGGGGTGTGAGGGCCAGGCACCCTTTCAGTGCCATGACCCGGGGTGTGAGGCCAGGCACCCCTTCAGTACCATGACCCGGAGTGTGAGAGCTTGGCATCCCTCCAGCACCATGACTTCGGGTGTGAGGGCCGGGCACCCCTTTAGTGCCATGACCCGGGGAGTGAGTTCCGGGCACCCCTTCAGTGACATGACCTGGGTGTGAGGGCTGGCACCCTTCATGCCAAGGACCCGAAGTGTGAGAGCTGTGCACCCCTTCAGTGACATGACCCGGAGTGTGAGGGCCGGGCACCCTTTCAGTGACATGACCCGGGGTGTGAGGGCCAGGCACCCCTTTAGTGCCATGACCCGGAGTGTGAGAGCTGTGCACCCCTTCAGTGACAGGACCCGGGGTGTGAGGGCCGGGCACCCCTTTAGTGTCATGAATCGGGGCGTGAGGGCCAGGCACCCTTTCAGTGCCATGAAACGGGGTGTGAGGTCCGGGCACCCCTACAATGCTGCGAACCGGGGTGTGAGGGCTGGGCACCCCTTCAGCACCATAACCCAGGGTGTTAGGGCCGGGTTCGAATTCAGTGCCAAGAATCGGGGTGTGAGGGCTGCCCATCAGCACCTAAGTGACCTGGGGGTGTGTGAGGGTTGGGAACCGCTTCGTGCCATGACCCGGGGTGTGAGGGCTGGACACCACTTCAGTGTCACGAATCGGGGTGTGAGGGCAGGGCACCCTTTCAGTGCCATGAAACGGGGTGTGAGGGCCGGGCACCCCTACAGTGCTGCGAACCGGGGTGTGAGGGCCGGGCACCATTTCAGTGCCATGAACCGGGGTGTGAGGGCCGGGCACCCCTTCTGCACCATGTCCCAGGGTGAGAGGGCCGGGCACCAATCCTGCACCATAGCCCGGGATGTGAGGGCCGGACACCCCTTCAGTGACATGACCCGGGGTGTGACGGCCGGGCACCCCTTCAGTGACATGACCCGGGGTGTGAGGGCCGGGCACCCCATCAGCACCATGACCCGGTGTGTGAGGGCTGGGCACCGCTTCAGCACCATGACCCGGGGTGTGAGGGCCAGGCACCCCTTCAGTGCCATGACCCAGAGTGTGAGAACTGTGCACCCCTTCATCTCCATGACCCGGTATGTGAGGGCCGGGCACCCTCTCAGTGACATGACCAGGTGGAGGGCCGGGCAAAGCTTCAGTGCACTGGCCAGGGGTGTGGAGGCTGGCACCTGATCAGTGCCATGACCCGGGAGTGAGGCCGGGCACCCTAAGTGCCATGAACTGGGGTGTGAGGCTGGCACCCCTTCAGCACAAGGTCCCAGGGTGTGAGGGTTGGGCACCAATCCTGCACCATAGCCTGGGATGTGAGGGCCGGACACCCCTTCAGTGACATGACCCGGGGTGTGACGGCCGGGTACCCCTTCAGTGACATGACCCGGGGTGTGAGGGCCGGGCACCCCATCAGCACCATGACCCGGGGTGTGAGGGCTGGGCACCGCTTCAGCACCATGACCCGGGGTGTGAGGGCCAGGCACCCCTTCAGTGCCATGATCCGGAGTGTGAGAACTGTGCACCCCTTCATCTCCATGACCCGGTATGTGAGGGCCGGACACCCTTTTAGTGACATGACCCGGGGTGTGACGGCCGGGCACCCCTTCAGTGACATGACCCGGGGTGTGAGGGCCGGGCACCCCTTTAGTGTCATGAATCGGGGTGTGAGGGCCAGGCACCCTTTCAGTGCCATGACCCGGGGTGTGAGGCCAGGCACCCCTTCAGTGCCATGACCCGGAGTGTGAGAGCTTGGCATCCCTCCAGCACCATGACTTCGGGTGTGAGGGCCGGGCACCCCTTTAGTGCCATGACCCGGGGAGTGAGTTCCGGGCACCCCTTCAGTGCCATGACCCGGAGTGTGAGAACTGTGCACCCCTTCATCTCCATGACCCGGTATGTGAGGGCCGGGCACCCTCTCAGTGACATGACCAGGGGTGTGAGGGCCGGGCAAAGCTTCAGTGCACTGGCCAGGGGTGTGAGGGCCGGGCACCTGATCAGTGCCATGACCCGGGGAGTGAGGGCCGGGCACCCTTAAGTGCCATGAAACGGGGTGTGAGTGCCAGGCACCCATACATTGCTTTGAACCAGGGTGTTAGGCTCGGGCACCCCTTCACATGACCCAGGGTGTCAGGGCTTGTCACCCCTCCAGCACCATGACCCGGAGTGTGAGGGCCGGGCACCCCATAAGTGACATGAACCGGGGTTTTAGGGCCGGGCACCCCTTCAGTGACATGAAACGGGGTGTGGGTGCAGGGCACCCCTACAATGTTATGAACCGGGGTGTGATGGCCGGGCACCCTTTCACATGACCCTGGGTGTAAGGGCCGTGCACCCCTTCAGCACAATGACCCGGGGTGTGAGGGCCAGGCTTCCCTTCAGTGCCATGACCCGGGGTGTGAGGGCCGGGCACCACTCCAGAACCATGACCCGGGGTGTGAGGGCCGAGCACCCCTTCAGTCCCATGACCCGGGGTGTGAGGGCCGGGCACCCTTTCAGTGCCATGAAACGGGGTGTGAGGGCCGGGCACCCCTACAGTGCTGCAAACCGGGGTGTGAGGGCCGGGCACCCTTTCAGTGCCATGAATCGGGGTGTGAGGGCCGGGCACCCCTTCAGCACCATGACCCGGGGTGTGAGGGCCGGGCACCAGTCCAGTACCATGGCCCGGGGTGTGAGGGCCGGACACCCCTTCAGTGACATGACCCAGGGTGTGACGGCTGGGCACCCCTTCAGTGACATGACCCGGGGTGTGAGGTCCGGGCACCCCATCAGCACCATGACCCGGGTTGTGAGGGCCGGGCACCCCTTTAGGTTCATGACCCGGGGTGTCATGGCCGTGCACCCCTTCAGTGACATGACCCGGGGTGTAAGGGCCGGGCACCCCTTTAGTGACATGCCCCGGGGTGTGAGGGCGGGGCACCCCTTTAGGTCCATGACCCGGGGTGTCATGGCCGTGCACCCCTTCATCTCCATGACCCGGTATGTGAGGGCCGGGCACCCTTTCAGTGACATGACCCGGGGTGTGAGGGCCGGGCACCCCCTCCAGCACCATGGCCTGTGGTGTGAGGGCCGGGCACCCCTTCAGTGACATGACCCGTGGTGTGAGGGCCGGGCACCCTTTCAGTGACATGACCCGGGAGGTGAGGGCCGGGCACCCCTCCCGTACCATGACCCGGGGTGTGAGCACCCTTTTAGTGACATGAC
>NW_024754289.1:0-14121 GCF_018991925.1 Homarus americanus | reverse complement strand
GTCATTGAAAATCGGAGTTAAATGATACTGCAACTTGGCTATTTTTAAAGCTTCAAGAAGCGTCTGCATAGGCACAAGCTTCGCGTCCACACGTCCTATCCCGGCATCTACAATGCTGTCTATTAGTTCATTTTTAGAGGTTACAATTTTATGAACTGAAATTTCAGCAGCATGCAAATATTCTGTGAAGTAAAGGAGCCATTCTAACGTCGGGATTGCTTTCTGTAACCTAGTAACAATCCTCGAAACTTGGTTAGACTCCATTATGATTGCATTAACCTTTGATTCTAGAGCAGTAATCGCGTGAAAGGTTTGAGAAATAACGCGATTCTGTTGAGATACGGCTTGAACGACAACGTTCATGAAACTATTGTCGAATTCATCGAAGCTGTGCTGAGACCATGAAGAATGTCCAATGCTGATTGTAGTTGGCCGTCGACGTTTTCCATCTGAAGCGAAAGTACGAGTTAACTTCTACTCGCAGACGTAGTTTCATACAATAGTCATTTGGGACATTTTGCTTCTGAACAGTCTGTAAGGATGTATCAATCACATTATCATCAACTTGAGGTAAGACATTTATCTGGGTCTTCTTCAGACGATCCGCGTGCACGACATCTGCGATCTGTGCATTAGGCTTCCATATTTTGAATATGTTGCCTGCTTCTTTTGAGATTATGCGGAATGGACCAGAAAATTTCGCCGAAAGTTTGGAGTTCCTTTCAGGTTCCTGTAACATAACAGCGTCCCCAATGTTCAGTGCGATAGGTTTAGCATGTTTATGTTGTTTGATGATCATTTCGGCGCGTGACGCCGCTAGCTGTGGATCAAATATAGGCTTTTGGCCCAGAGCTATTAACTGACCCATTAATCGACGCTGCAACCTGCGGTAACCAATCCTCCCATGCGTATTGAAAACCATTAACGATTGGACGCAGTATTTCTAGGATTTTACGATTGGTTCTTTCAACAAGGCCATTAGCCTGTGGATGATAAGCTGTCACAAAGTTTGTTTAATTCCATATTGTAAACATATATGCTCTATTAGCTCATTCTTGAACTCTGTTCCATTATCAGAGAGTAGAACTTTAGGCGTAGTATATGGACATATGAGATTCATCACTAATGCATAGGCTACTGCTTCGGCCGTTTTGCTTTTTAGTGGGACCAAGACCACGAACCTGGAAAAATGATCCACACACCCTAAGACGTATCCTGATCCCTGATGACTCATTGGGAGTTGTAACACATCAACAGCGACTGTGTCAAACGGACGGTCTGGTGTAGGATATTGTAGAATCGGGGCAGGTGATCCTGTTGATCTTTTATGTTGAGCACATGCCAAACAATTAGCTATGTGCAATTCTATGTCTTTCTTCATAGTGTTCCAGAAATACTTCTTTCGTAAATCCGCTAAGCATTTATCACGACCTTGGTGACCTGCTTGTGGGACATCGTGGAACAATGTCATTACTGCTTTGCACAACGTGTCAGGTACGACTATTTGAGACATTACCCTCAGGAGATTTTCTCGTCCTATTGAGCATGTTATGTCGTAATTCAAACTGACTTAAGGGAAGAAATAACTTGGGGAGTTTAACATCCTCGCCCGATTCGAGAGCAAAAATAACAGCTGACCAATATGGGTCGCGTCGTTGCTCATCTTCCAGCTGCGAAAGAGTGAATGTTGATACAGGCATAACTGGTGCTATATTTCTTGACAGAGCGTCGGCGACAACATTCGCCCTCCCAGGTGAATACCTAAATTTGGGGTCAAACTCTTGAATTGTCAGATACCAGCGTGCTAATCTGCCTGATAAGTTTCTGCCATGGAACAGTTCGGTGACTGCCGCATGATCAGTAAAAACAGTTATCTTGTAGCCAAAGATAATGTCCTTGAACTTCTTAAGTGCCCACACAACGGCTAACGCTTCTAAATGCGTCGCCGAATAACGTGTTTCAGCATCGATTAGCTGCCAACCCGACTCCAATTCCGGGAGCGTCAGTACAGAGAGTGAAAGGTTGAGTGTAGTCTGGGAATGCTAGAACCGGGGCATTGGTTAGCGCTGTCTTCAATGCCGTAATACTTTCCTCGTGTTCAGCATCCTATATAAACACTGCATCTTTTTTTTGAGCAACCTCGTTCGGGGCGATGCTAATGTTGCATAGTCCTTGATAAAGGAACGATTATAACCAGATAATCCGAGAAGGCTACGCACATGATCATTTGAGGTAGGACGCGGGAACCGAGATACAGCTTTGACTTTATCATTAACTGTGTGTATGCCCTCACCGTCAACTACATGACCAAGGAAATGGATTCTGGATTTTAAAAACTCGCACTTTGAGAGTTTTATTTTGAGTCCTGCTGTGGAAAGTTTGGCCAAAACTTCACGCAGTTTTATCAGATGGGAATCGGCGTCCTTACTGACTACTATTAGATCATCCAAATAAGCGCAGACTGTGTTACCAATTAGTCCGGCAAACAGGGTGTTGATCATTCTTTGAAATGTTAGTGGGGCATTTCTGAGACCAAATGGCATTCGTAGAAACTCAAAGTGGTCTAGAGGCGTGCTAAATGCCGTGATTTCTCGTGATTTTTCATCGAGTGGTATTTGCCAATACCCACTAAGCAATTCCAAGTTGCTAAATACCGCATTATCCTTGCCTAAGGATTGCAATATATCACTCAAGATAGGCAGTGGGTACCTATCAGGGATTGTTTGATTATTTACGCGCCTGAAATCTATGACAGGGCGCCATCCACCATCCTTTTTCGGGACGAGGAATAATGGGCTATTAAAGGGGGATTTTGAGTGTCTAATGACATTCTCATCTAACATACCCTGTACCATATCTTGCACTACAGCGCGCTGGCTATGAGGTAGTCTATAAGCTGGTACGTAAATAGGGTTGGTTCCTTCCTTTAACGCTATATGATGGGATGTTAAATCTGTCTGACCTAGCGGTTCCCCTGGCAAGGCTACTATTACTGTAGTCGGCAAGCAGCTCTAACAGGCGTGTCTTGCCCTGAGGATGATCGATCACCTTGACATGTGGCGCTATTTGATCTATCCTGGCCAGTCGAGTCTGTTGGCAATTCGCAACAATACCTCGAATTAGGAATTTATTTGGTTGCACTTCGACATTGCTGTGATATCTATAAAATCACACACATAACATCCTTTCTTTAATTTCTTGATAATGTGAAATTGCTCCCGCAATCCCGTAGACTTGTGTGTGTGTGTCACAGTAGACACAGCTGATTCCAAGGTCCGGTGATTGGGTCAATGCTCACAAAAATCCTGAGTACAGCAAACCGCCGCTAATTGTTACACAACGTCATCCACAACACCATACCTCAGAATGCTGAGACCATCTCTAAGACCGGATGTGTCATCATCACTAGGGTGGGTGCTGGGTGCTGGTAACTGGGGGTTGTTCACGCCATACGAAAGAATTTTGTTGACAGGATGTTGACTTATGAGTAGTCACAACAACTGCAGTCACGTCCTGTCACACCCTGGGCAGTGAACGAATCATTTGCAGAAACTAATGTTCACTTCAGCTCACAGGATTGTTGCGTTGGTGAATTCCTCATTCTGGTAATGGAGAGTACTCTTCAACATTGCAGGTACTATCTTCCAACTCTTGCTGCTGTAATCACGCTGGGAAGGTGTGTGGTTGAGGTCGAGAGATATCTCTGACGCATGATCCGCCTTCCTCTTAATAGGATTGGTAGACAACACCTTCGTCCTAGCGGTGAGCATAGGTTCAGAATGACTCATTGCTATGTAGGAAACACCCTTAAACGTAACACTATTATTACGTGGATGAACATCTATCATGTTCTTTCGAAGAGTTGGTAGACCAAGTAACCCGTCAGCTGGCAAATTGAACTGCTGAACTATATAAAAGTCCGCGTAGAAGGGCGTACCACGTCTTGAGAATCTGAGTGGTAACGTCACCATTCCTTTGATGCTCAGCTGAGTACCTGAAACTCCTTCGAGCTCAGCGTTACTAGGCCTCCATTTGAATTTGCGGTGAGGGAATTTACGTTGTAACTCGTGATATGATGTCAAGGCCAATACATTAGCGCAAGCACCTGTGTCTATATCAAGAGCCAATCTGGTATTATCCACTCTCACCGGCACTGACAACACTTCCACTTTTCTAAGCGCCGCTATTAATGAGGCCGCTATAGAAGTGCTGTGAGGAGGGGCGGGAATTACCCTATCTATCCCTCTCCTTGCTGTAGTGTGCGCTGGTCTTCCCCCGATGACTTGTCCTGGGGACGTTTCTGCTTGCGCCTATACGACACCTCCGTTTCACTTAGGTCCACTCCCCTAGCTTTTATTAGTATATCGCACTCATGTGAACTATGAGATGTCGATTTGTGAAGAGCGCACCATTTGCGCGCTGTCTGGGTAGGAGGAGGAGGTGCTGCTTTAGCTCCCTCTCTGTTTGACCTTGAGAATGGCTTTGCACCGGGTGTGGCTTTGTTTTCACTATTACCTCGGGGCTGAAAACAATCTTCCATTACGTGGCCACGTTTATTACAATGTGCGCATCGTAACGATGTTTTCTGTTTATATGTTAGGCGGGGAGGAGCGATCGGAGCTAAGTGTGTCGCGTAAGGAGTCTGAGAGTGAGGCATCTGTGGCATCTGTGACGGCTGGCCCAGCTGTGACCTACCCCCAATAATCCCAGTTAGCGTTCGCTTGAACTTTTCATAGTCAGGGCTTTGTAAACCAAACGCATTTAAACGACTGCCTGCATAGGAACCCTGCGTTATATGGGAACGTACATATGCTTTCTTATCTTCGTCAGTCGTTATGTGACTATTGCGCATGCTATCTTCACATGCACGAATAAAATGTGCGACCCTATAATCGTCTTGTCCCGTGAAATTTCGAACATAATCGCCGCGCTGCATGATATTAATAACATTATCAGCTTTAGGTGTGGTATTAGTAATGGTGTGAGGGTTAGAAGATGCCATTTTAGTGTCATTAAGCAAGTTAGTATTCTTACTCTTAACAGAAGGCTGGGTTAATAAGGTTGTTACCGATTTAGCAACAGACACACTATCACCTGTAACAGGGGTAACTGCTTTAGTATACTTAGGTGAGGTACTATAGTGATTACCAGACCGTAGGGTACGACGGTTTAAGTCGTCAAATGATTCGTCTATAACTTTCTCACTACTTCCTACCGACACATTTAACTGTGTTCCATACTCAAAATCTATGTCAATCTGGGCTTGATCATCGATGAGTTGGTTATCAGCAAATAGTTGCGCGAGGCGTTCGATTTCATCTACATTAGACATGGGAAACTTAGAAATTATCTATTAGCCCCCTTGGGTCAATGAATACTTAACAGTAAGTAGATCACTTGCCTCTCATTTACAAGACAAATGAATATGTTTTGTAGTTAATTATTAAACTATCAATAAGTAAACAGACACTTACAAACTACTGTAAATTATAGGATTCCAATACATTAATCTTACATTCGACACTTTATCATTGAAATAATCCTATCCGACGAACCTATCGGTGTGAAGATATCTCTCGAACGTGTTCATGTGTGTAGAATTATGTAATTTAAATACCTATTTATACAGGGTGTAACGTCTGTATAGAAAAGTGATCCTTCAAAAGTTCTGAGTGGAGTGTGGGTGGGGCCTCTACCTAGGATGCATGCGCCGCTGCTGGTTTCCTTGGCAACGAGATGACGCTTCTGCTTTGGTGAGAGACGAGTCCACTTGATTTAGGTGAGTTCCTCCTCCGGCGATCAGAAAACTGATGATTGGTTATCACACTGGTCGTGCTGGTTCGCTGGCGAAAACTGCCGTGTGCCAATGCTTCACAGACCACGTATATATGGAGATCTGTATGATGACACCGGAATTCGTAATTCGCGCTGACGACACAACAATACTGCTCAGCTGCTAGTGAAATACCAATTGAATTCCAGGTTACGAAACTGTTGTTCAACACTGCAACACTGTAATGTCTAGGGAATGCTGAGTGGAGTCTATCTCAACCGGCTCAATCTGGATATATACCAACAGGCTGTAATATTTGTATATTACGAATTCTGCACGTATTTGTATGTGACAGAGATAAGGAGCGCTCACTACATATCGTCTCAATACGGGATATAGTTTTAAACACTCGGATTATGTAACGCGTCACTGCTGTGTGGTTTCTTGTTTTTCACAAGACACAGACGGATGATACGACTACCAGTTTGAAGAATCCGTACACACCGCTGCCACCTATATGAATCGGCTGCTTGTCCAATTAACCAGTCCGTTCACACATATTTATATTTGGGTTTTAAGTAACGAAACCCAAACGGTAGTTCCTTTGTTTTATTATAAAAGGTTGTATATATAATTCCTGAGTGTATATCAATCGTAAGTCTCACTGTCTAGGAGTGAATGAGAAAGGGACGGCGTTTATGTATGATAAACGTTTGGTCACGTCCTTTCGATATGAGTTGAGGTGAGCTACTGAAGCTTAGGGGCATCGCAGTGCGTGCTTACAGAAATGCTGAGCTATGGGTCTCGCCCTCTTGGGTAAGTTGCCCGCTCACGTGTCAATCTCATGTCTTACTCATAGACAGTGGAAAGTTACAGGGTGGTGAATCTGAATATAATATCAGATGTATTGACCCATTTATATAATACGTTCTGTTGATGAGACAGGGGCCTATTACATGAATAAAAGATAAAATGACTCAATAAATATTACAAGGATTTATAATAGATTAATTCATTTTACAACAAATACGAACTTGTTGTCAAAACGAAGAATGACAAATGATTCATTGGTATAGAAAACGAATAAATAAAAAAAAATAAAAAATCTAGTTAACAGATTAAAAACACATTTCCTGGTCTGTCACTGAATATATATATCTACATTTAATCAAGAAATGTTTATAACAAATCTGAAAAGTAAGTAATATACACATTACTCCCTCCAAAGAGTATCAATATAATTTTGTGGTAGAAAATACGACACAACGGGCGAAGGATTCTGACGACCTTACCGAGACAACAGGACGCACAGTGTTCATTTTGCAGCGAATAACATTAAGTGGTCTTACTGAAGCTAAATACAGTATATATTTATTAAATTATCAATAATAACTACAAATACTTGAAATTATAACAAAAGAAGATCATTACAGAGATTTAAAACACATATTTCTTATTACTAATTAGATCTAAAACAAATAATAAGCAATATTCAAGAGAGAAAAACAAAAGAGGTGGACCACGAACAACAAGACTAAAATTATGGTAAGGCGGAGGTAAAGACACTCTCTCTCTCTCTCTCTCTCTCTCTCTCTCTCTCTCTCTCTCACATTCATAGTATTCAGACGGTGATCCTGTCCTATACTGTATAAACACACGTAAGCGAAAAGCACTCAGGCATACATACACACACACATACGCACGCACACGCACACGCACACACACACACACTAATAATAATAATAATAATAACAATGGCTGCTTCTCATGTTCAAGGCTGCCCGGCTGAGAGCCATTTAGACGTGAATTTGTTTAAGGTCTAAATGCTGTCGACAACACAACGACCACACTCTGAGTTAAAGAGCTGTATGACCCAAACCAAATAATAATCCGAGAAAGATCGGACAACTCCCCAACTGCACTGGCTAGCCATTACCTAATTTCACCCTGCCCGGGAATCGAGCCCAGGCGAGCATGTTGACTATATACACCACTTAAGTTTTTGTAATATTAAACACAATTTTAGACATACACAAACATTTACAAAGAACATTATTAATTCACACATAGTTGAGTGAGTGTGTGTGTGTGTGTGTGTGTGTGTGTGCGCATGTGTGTGTGTGTGTGTGTATGCGTGTGTGTACATCAAGTTATTTAAGAGTGATATTATCAGAGGTTCATAAAGCTCATCATTACCGGTAATTTTCTATTTTTAATCCCTAAAATTGGACAAAGTTTTAACCTGAAAAATATTACTTTAATCGAGACACAAAAACCCTGAAGAAGAGAACAACTAATTCTTATAAAAGTAAATAACTATCATACTTTTATGTCTGTCTGTGTCTGTCTGTCTGTCTGTCTGTGGAATAGTTCTTGATCTTCCTCCCAAGACAGACCTTAATACCCCCCATCCCTCTTCTTTTTCTTCCTCCTCCTCCTCCACATATCTATTGTCCTCTTCTTCCTCCTCTACATCCCTCTTCTCCTCCCCTCCACCATAACACCATAATGATAATCCCTCATAAGCCACCCCATTATAACCAATTTTCATCGCTACACTCAACAGATCATAAACTGTTGAGGGGCCTTCAGGTTAGGTCAGGTCAGGTTAGGTTAGGTTAGGTCAGGTCAGGTCAGGTCAGGTCAGGTCAGGTCAGGTCAGGTTCACAATGGATCAAAGCAAATTAGAATCCCGTGGTCAGGTATGCTGTACAGGTGCATTCCATAATCCCATTGGTATTAAAGGTGTGGGAGGATTAAATTATTTTATATCTATTTACGGAGTTACATAAAGTTCCTTAATATCCAACACCAATATTTACAAACACTTCCTTGTATTATGGAGTGAAACTTGATGTTATTTTGGAGATATTTGTAATAAAGAGAAATGTTCGCTGACTCTAAACCAAAGATGTGATCAATGAACGTACATACAGAACAGCTGCCGCAAGCAAAAAATTATACCATACTAATTTTTTTAAGGTCATAGGTCAAAACTCAAGGTCAAACTTTTTAAGGTCATAGGTCAAAACTCAAGGTCAAACTTTTTAAGGTCATAGGTAAAAACTCAAGGTCGGACTTTTAAGGTCATAGGTCAAAACTCAAGGTCGGAATTTTTAAGGTCATAGGTCAAAACTCAAGGTCGGACTTTTTAAGGTCATAGGTCAAAACTCAAGGTTAAACTTCCGATAAACTGAAAAAATAAATGAATTGTAGTTATTGTATTAATATACATCATTAACCACTATACTGTACAAGTCATTGATTATAAAATTCTGAGACTGATTAACTACGGAAAATATGAGTCAGATAAAAAGATGAGAAAGTCACCGTTACTAGAGAGCTAAATTGGCCAAGATACCACAAGACAAGGTAAAAGAATACAGGTGAATACTGAACAAATTTATCATACAGGTAAGACAGAAATTTTCTTAACCTAGTATTATTCCTGGATGCTTTAAGTCAGCACACGATGACGCGCGCACACACACACACACACACACACACACACACACACACACACACTTAAGCTGAGTCAGAGATCAAAGTCAAACCATCACTGGTACAATAACTGTTTGTGTTTTAGAATGTCTCAAGGGGAGGAAGACCAGACTTACAGAACAGGTATAACATGAAATACCTTTTGAGAGTTATAGGTCATTATCAAAAGGTCACTGGAACTATACATCACTATTAAATTGTTTCCACTGCTTTTTGTTGAAATTATTTAGTAATATAAATTGATAAATAGATAACGAGGAGTGACCTGTTGCCACCAGGATTACACGTTATTAATTTTGTTACCTTTATTGTTAATATTGTCAGTAGGTAAGAATTTACTATTGTTACTATTATTGTTAACCATATTGGTGGGGATATTTTGTGTGGATCGTTGTTGGTTGTAAGAGTAAGGGAGTTTTTAGACCAATATATGAAAATACGGGTGGCTAAGAATATCCGGACTCACCTGAAGATTAGTCCCCCTCCCCCTGGCAAGGGATTCTAATAATTATATAATCCATAAATGATACAATTGCAAATGTTTTCTGGCCTCAGACTTAGTGGTTACGGTCCATGAAACAAACAACAGAATTACGGACAATATTAACCAAAGAGAGATTAAATATCGAAAAAGGTCAACAACAGATTACTACTCCAGTATTTTAATCTCTAGAGACGAAGATATTAGCTTTTACCGTAATAACATCAAATGCAAAACTTAAACATCCACGAATAGACGAATGACGATAAAAAAAATGCACACTGTGTTTTGCCAGAATTTCGACAGATTTGTATTTTACTCCTTAATACCGACTTGGCATTTAATTCTCAGTCAGAGGTTTTAATTAAAAAGTATATATAATCCTTTCACGCAATAATACTATATATATAAAACTGGTGGAGGCAAAGGTTAAACCAGTTTACACACTAATTGACCCTCAGGCAATTATAATCCTCGCCAGAGTTACCTTTACAAAGAACGCCAGAGTCTTTATAAACAAACCGATATATTGGTGGTAAAGGTTCGCTAGGCTTAGGAGCCACGTCATTTGTTGTCATCACGATCGTCATTTGTTTTTCTTGTGTCATGAGGAAGCGTTGCGCCATCGTGTGTGATTTATCTAAGTAGAAATAATGTCGACTACCTGTCAAGGGGGAAGGTGAAATTTCATAGTGATATTGTGTATTAGTCTTCCCTGATATTGCAACAAGTTTTAGCCATTAATAAAAAAAAAATATGTTTAGCTCTTTACAAGGACACACACACACCCAAACACACCGAGAATACTGCAAGAGGTTCACACATGCAACTTGGTGAAGGGAAACGGTATATACACACGTTGAACAGGAACAAAGGACACGCCAGAGTTCAACGATAGACTGAACAGTGGATATTATGTTGAACTTCAAATTATATTTCTCGAATTTGAACAAGATCCGTCTCAATATCCTAGGGTATATACGTGTTGCAGATGGACCTAAAACACTACTGTACATCGTAAGTTCCGTCAACACCCCAAAGGAACTCACATCTCAAGAATAATATAAGTTTTAGTTGATCTTACATTAAGTTCTCTGATTTAAATACAGGTTCTATCTCGACATCCCATAGCGGACTCACCACCTCGCTAGAAACAGATGCGTCGCGTGTCTAGGGGAGGACAAGCAGACACTAGGCACCACAAGTTATGGACCCATCTAGGACCTGGGCGTGTTATTAAGTAAAGCACAACCGGAGGACCACACGCGACTCCCGGGCACTTAACTCCTGTGAAAATTTGTCCTGGTGCATTTTTTTTCTCAGGGGGAAGAGGGGACGGGGAAGATGGAAGGAAGCAATGTAAAACTTAATGATTTGTGTTGTGACAGTCGTGTTAAGGAGGTCAGGTATATATGTAGGTATGTAAATAACTCAATCAAGCTAAAGAAAACAACAACAGCAAGAAAAAGAATAATAATAAGAATAATAATAAGAATAATATAACATACACTCCAGCTAACAATCCCGAACATAAAATATTTTTCAACCAACAAAATATGAAGAAAAAAAATCTTTCATTTATATCTCAGTTTCTATAAATTTTTTGAGGTAATTTAAAACGCTATTACAGAGCTATTGTCCTGATTTAAGTGAAAGCAAGAAAGTAATAAAATGGTAAAGTAAGAGGAGTGAAAGTATTTATATTTTTAACTTGTACTTGGTGTGTGGTGTAAATATTTGTTACTTTGTATAATGGATGGTCATGCATGTTTGCGTATTCTTAATTAACGAAACAAGATGTGATGTCGTGTGTGTGTGTGTGTGTGTGTGTGTGTGTGTGTGTGTGTGTGTGTGTGTGTGTGTGTGTATAATATCTTTTAACAAAATGCCAATATTCACAGGTTTATATAGATCATTTTCATCCTTTAATACAGTATAAACTACACAAGGTATATTTTTATAAGCCCTAACCTAACCTAACCTAACCTAACCTGTGTAAGTTATAGGTCAGTGTTTATGATACGAGGTCCTATGATTTGTTATATTTCACACATTAAACTTAAGTCTGATTTTTTTGCATTCTTTCATGTATAATTTCGTATAATATCAGTATGTTCGTTTATTATTCACAAATTATATCAAGATGTATAATTTTCATCAATAATATCTGAATACTTTACCCTGAAAGTTGTCACAGAGTTATAGTTTTAAAATTCTGTCTTTCAGTGAATTCATCTTTAATGTGCTGCATTTTATTTTCCTCGCTGACTTAATTCACTTTCTAATTGACTTGTGATGTAAATTATAAAAGTTCTCTTGACAACTAATTATTTCTCTCCACCAACATCTGTTCATCTACGACTTTAGAAAATGTTGTACAACTTTTAGGTTAGGTTAGGTTTATAAGAACTATCCTACTTGAGTCTTTCTACAGGTCCGACTTGACTTGTGTGCCTGTAGTAAGTAATTCAGTAATTATATTAGCCTTGATTTGTTTACTAGAGCTCTAACTACTCCTCCTTGATGACTGGTTACATAGGCCCTGGGATCAAGAGGCACCAGTCGCAATTGGCCCCAGTCCCAACATGCACCAATTCTAATAGGTACCAATCCCAATTAACCCGAGCCCTAGTGGTTAAATTTAAGCAGCTTAGATTTTATCCCGGCTAATTACTGGCCCTATTAGGTCTAGGTCCCATTAGAACAACTTGGGCCAATTAAGACTCTGATCCATTAGAACTTGAGCTCAATTCACCCGCAGTCCTCTTCATTACCTCTTGAATTATTCTCAAGTACGACTCCATTTTCTAACACTTTACGTATATTAACTAAATCACCCTTGAGGACAAGTGATGGAGAAATCGATGAGTATGAATCATTAATACTCCTCTGGGTATTAATGACGCCTTGAGCTTCATGACAGTAATCAGTGAGAGTAATATTTTACCCATCAGAGTACGATCAGCCGAACCGTGTTGTATGATTTCTTTTGTTTGAGTACTCGATTTTTAAAGACGATTCAATTTATTTAAAGATTAATTATGAAGGCGTTGAATAATTGGGGTTTGAATTATTTAGGAAATTATATTAAATGGGTTCAAATTTGTACCTAGAGGGTTAGTGAATTGTAATGGTAGGTTCTAGTAAAACGCACTCAAGTGGATGGAGAATCGTACTCAGTCATATAAAAAAAATAATGTGTTAAAATTGAAGGCTTATAAAAACGTACTCCAAGAATTATAAAACTAGATATACAAAGCCTACCTACAGTATCGGCCACAATCTTAATCCAGTAGTCTAAATATAGTACTTAAATATTAAAAAAAAAATGCAAAAACAGTTTAGTAATCTAACTCAGAATTGTTCATCTGTCCGAATACTATTTCTAACCCTTTGAGTACAACAATTATAAAACCATGTATTCTCAGTACCACTAAATTCACTGACTGTACAATTTGGAAGTTATAAATAACGCTTAGAGCCAACACTAACATTATTTTTTCGGTGAACTGCTGCGCCCTTGAAACGTTTTATAAGCTTTAAGTACTGCCGAGTGGCTACAGGGCTCGCCTCCCTTCCTAAGGGTCGATGAATCGATCCCAGAACCCTCCCCAACCACCCAGCTCTAAATGGGTACCTAACTTTACATTTGGGAAAGTGAAGGCGGGAGAGTTCAGTGCCAGCCACGGTGCCTCCTTGAATACCACAGGCTTAGTTTAGAGTGTGTTGTATGCACAATGCCCCGAGAAAGCAGTCATGATTATAAGAACCAATTTCGTCTTTCACTGCTTTTGAAGGCTATTGACTTAAGGGGAAGGGGGGTGGGTGAGAGGCGTGGCCTAGTAGGGCGGACAGGTGTAACGCTTGTCATTAATTAATAAAGAGCTTGTAAGCTGGTAAGATGAATTCGTCGAGGAATACGTCTCCTTTGTGAGTCAGCTTATTCACAACTTGATAACTCGGTTAAGCGCGATGTATCCAGAAGTTGCTAACCATGTTAACAAGTTTAGCTAAGACGGTGACTATCGTGAGTGACTTTGGCTCCTCCTCGATAACAAAAGTCAACTTGTTATCTCAGCGTTCACGTAGAGCGGGGAATCATTAGTTTAGGCACAGCCGGTGTTTCGCATAGTGTATGTGTCTTAATATAGGCATAGTTTATGTGAGTATATGTTTGTTAGCATAGCATGTGTGTCTCAGTGTTGACATGCCGAGTATATCTCAGTTTTGGCATAGCGTGTGTAGTGCATTCCAGAGGCAGGCGAAGATTTACACCCTCAACTGACTGGGTTTCGTGTGTATTCCACTACAACAACGAGCATTGCCCAGCGTGCTTGTTCAGTTTACCTTCATCGCTCTTTAATAC
>NW_024754287.1:0-17194 GCF_018991925.1 Homarus americanus | reverse complement strand
ATTCTGGGCCACCAGGACAAGAAAAGCAGTCCTAGACTCTGCTATATTTCACACAAAGCCTGTTCAACGAGCTTATGGCGCCGTGAACCTCTAATGGGGACCACGAGTGCCGCTTAGGTGATCAGACCAACATTTTACCAAATGCGGCTTCGAAACAAGAAGGATCCATATATATTTTATTATCCCAATAAAGCACGCGGACTTCTACATTTAATCAACACCTCACCCCACCAGAATTTGAACCCACGATCTTATAATTGTGACCGGGAAACGCTACCTCTGGGCCAATAGGACAATAAAAGCAGTCCTAGACTCTGCTATATTTCACAAAAAGCCTGTTCAACGAGCTTATGGCGCCGTGAACCTCTAATGGGGACCACCCGTGCCACTTAGGTGATCAGAGCAACGTTTTACCGAATGCGGCTTCGAAACACGAGGGATCCATATATATTTCATTAACCCAATAAAGCATGCGGACTTCTACATATAATCAACACTTCACCCCACCAGGATTTGAACCCACAATCTTATAATTGTGACGGGGGGACGCTACCTCTGGGCCACCAGGACAATAAAAGCAGTCCTAGACTCTGCTATATTTTACACAAAGCCTGTTCAACGAGCTTATGGTGCCGTGAACCTCTAATGGGGACCACCCGTGCCGCTTAGGTAATCAGACCAACATTTTACCAAATGCGGCGTCGAAACAAGAAGGATCCATATATATTTCATTAGCCCAATAAAGCACGCGGACTTCTACATTTAATCAACACCTCACCCCACCAGGATTTAAACCCACGATCTTATAATTGTGACCGGGGGACGCTACCTCTGGGCCACTAGGACAATAAAAGCAGTGGTAGACTCTACTATATTTCACACAAAGCCTGTTCAACGAGCTTATGGCGCCGTGAACCTCTAATAGGGACCACCTGTGCCGCTTAGGTGATCAGAGCAACGTATTACCAAATGCTGCTTTAAAACACGAGGAGCCATATATATTTCATTAGCCCAATAAAGCACGCGGACCTCTTCATATAATCAACACCTCACCCCACGAGGATTCGAACCAACGATCTTCTAATTGTGACCGGGGAACGCTACCTCTGGGCCACCAGGACAATAAAGCAGTCCTAGACTTTGCTATATTTCACACAAAGCCTGTTCAACGAGCTTATGGCGCCGTGAACCTCTAATGGGGACCACCCATGCCGCTTAGGTGATCAGAGCAACGTTTTACCAAATGCGGCTTCGAAACACGAGGATCCATATATATTTCATTAGCCCAATAAAGCACGCGGACTTCTTCATATAATCAACACCTCACCACACCAGGATTCGAACCCACGATCTTCTAATTGTGACCGGGGAACGCTACCTCTGGGCCACCAGGACAATAAAAGCAGTCCTAGACTCTGCTATATTTCATACAAAGCCTGTTCAACGAGCTTATGGCGCCGTGGGACCACTATAGGGGACCACCCGTGCCGCTTAGGTGGAGAGAGCAACGTTTTACCAAATTTGGCTTGGGAACTCGAGGATCCATATATATTTCATTAACCCAATAAAGCACGCGGACTTCTACATATAATCGACACCTCACCCCACCAGGATTCGAACCCACGATCTTATAATTGTGACTGGGGAACGCTACCTCTGAGCCACCAGGACACTATAAGCAATCCTAGACTCTGTTATTTTTCACACAAAGCCTGTTCAACGAGCTTATGGCGCCGTGGGACCACTATAGGGGACCACCCGTGCCGCTTCGGTGGAGAGAGCAACGTTTTACCAAATCTGGCTTGGAAACTCGAGGATCCATATATATTTCATAAGCCCAATAAAGCACGCGGACTTCTACATATAATAAACACCTCACCCCACCAGGATTTGAACCCACGATCTTATAATTGTGACCGGGGAATGGTACCTCTGGGCCACTAAGACAATAAAAGCAGTCCTAGACTCTACTATATTTCACACAAAGCCTGTTCAACGACCTTATGGCGCCATGAACCTCTAATGGGGACCACCCGTGCCCCTTAGGTGATCAGAGCAACGTTTTACCATATCCGGCTTGGAAACACGAGCATCCATATATATTTCATTAGCCCATTAAAGCACTCGGACTTCTACATATAATCAACACCTCACCCCACCAGGATTTGAACCCACGATCTTATAATTGTGACCGGGATATGCTACCTCTGGGCCACCAGGACAATAAAAGCAGTCCTAGACTCTACTATATTTCACACAAAGCCTGTTCAACGACCTTATGGCGCCATGAACCTCTAATGGGGACCACCCGTGCCCCTTAGGTGATGAGAGCAACGTTTTACCATATCCGGCTTGGAAACACGAGCATCCATATATATTTCATTAGCCCATTAAAGCACTCGGACTTCTACATATAATCAACACCTCACCCCACCAGGATTTGAACCCACGATCTTATAATTGTGACCGGGGAATGGTACCTCTGGGCCACTAAGACAATAAAAGCAGTCCTAGACTCTGCTATATTTCACACAAAGCCTGTTCAACGAGCTTTTGGCGCCGTGAACCTCTAATGGGGACCTCCCGTGCCGCTTAGGTGATCAGAGCAACGTTTTACCAAATGCGGCTTCGAAACACGAGGATCCATATATATTTCATTAGCCCAATAAAGCACGTGGACTTCTACATATAATCAACACCTCACCCCACCAGGATTTGAACCCACGATCTTAAAATTGTGACCGGGGGACGCTACCTCTGGGCCACCAGAACAATAAAAGCAGTCCTACACTCTGCTATATTTCACACAAAGCCTGTTCAACGAGATTATGGCGCAGTGAACCTCTAATAGGGACCACCTGTGCCGCGTAGGTGATCAGAGCAACGTTTTACCAAATCCGGCTTGGAAATACGAGGATCCATATATATTTCATAAGCCCAATGAAGCACGCGGACTTCTACATATAATCAACACCTCACCCCACCAGGATTTGAACCCACGATCTTATAAATGTGACCGGGGAACGCTACCTCTGGGCCACCAGTTCAATATAAGCAGTCCTAGACTCTGCTATATTTCACACAAAGCCTGTTCAACGAGCTTATGGCGCCGTGAACCTCTAATGAGGACCACCCGTGCCTCTTAGGTTATCAGAGCAACGTTTTACCAAATGCGGCTTCAAAACGCGAGGATCCATATATATTTCATTAGCCCAATAAAGCACGCGGACCTCTTCATATAATCAACACCTCACCCCACGAGGATTCGAACCCACGATCTTCTAATTGTGACCGGGATATGCTACCTCTGGGCCACCAGGACAATAAAAGCAGTCCTAGACTCTACTATATTTCACACAAAGCCTGTTCAACGACCTTATGGCGCCATGAACCTCTAATGGGGACCACCCATGCCCCTTAGGTGATCAGAGCAACGTTTTACCATATCCGGCTTGGAAACACGAGCATCCATATATATTTCATTAGCCCATTAAAGCACTCGGACTTCTACATATAATCAACACCTCACCCCACCAGGATTTGAACCCACGATCTTATAATTGTGACCGGGGAATGCTACCTCTGGGCCACTAAGACAACAAAAGCAGTCCTAGACTCTGCTATATTTCACACAGCCTGATCAACGAGCTTTTGGCGCCGTGAACCTCTAATGGGGACCACCCGTGCCGCTTAGGTGATCAGAGCAACGTTTTACCAAATGCGGCTTCGAAACACGAGGATCCATATATATTTCATTAGCCCAATAAAGCACGTGGACTTCTACATATAATCAACACCTCACCCCACCAGGATTTGAACCCACGATCTTAAAATTGTGACCGGGGACGCTACCTCTGGGCCACCAGGACAATAAAAGCAGTCCTAGACTCTGCTATATTTCACACAAAGCCTGTTCAACTAGCTTATGGCGCCGTGAACCTCTAATGGGGACCACCCGTGCCGCTTAGGTGATCAGAGCAACGTTTTACCAAATCCGGCTTGAAACACGAGGATCCATATATATTTCATTAGCCCAATAAAGCACGCGGACTTCTACATATAATCAACACCCACCCTACCAGGATTTGAACCCACGATCTTCTATTGTGACCGGGGAACGCTACCTCTGGGCCACCAGGACAATAAAAGCAGTCCTAGACTCTGCTATATTTCACACAAAGCCTGTTCAACGAGATTATGGCGCCGTGAACCTCTAATGGGGACCACCCGTGCCGCTTAGGTGATCAGAGCAACGTTTTACCAAATGCGGCTTCGAAACACGAGGATCCATATATATTTCATTAGCCCAGTAAAGCACGCGGACTTCTGCATATAATCAACACCTCACACCACCAGGATTTGAACCCCAAATCTTATAATTGTGACCGGGGGACGCTACCTCTGGGCCACCAGGACAATAAAAGCAGTCCTAGACTCTGTTATATTTCACACAAAGCCTGTTCAACGAGCTTATGGCGCCGTGAACCTCTAATGGGGACCACCCATGCCGCTTAGGTGATCAGACCAACGTTTTACCAAATGCGGCTTCGAAACAAGAAGGATCCATATATATTTCATTAGCCCAATAAAGCACGCGGACTTCTACATATAATCAACACCTCACCCCACCAGGATTTGAACCCACGATCTTATAATTGTGACCGGGGAACGCTACCTCTGGGCCACCAGGACAATAAAAGCAGTCCTAGACTCTGCTATATATCACACAAAGCCTGTTCAACGAGCTTATGGCGCCGTGAACCTCTAATGGGGACCACCCATGCCACTTAGGTGATCAGAGCAACGTTTTACCAAATGCGGCTTCGAAACACGAGGATCCATATATATTTCATTAGCCCAATAAAGCACGCGGACTTCTTCATATAATCAACACCTCACCACATCAGGATTCGAACCCACGATCTTCTAATTGTGACCGGGGAACGCTACCTCTGGGCCACCAGGTCAATAAAAGCAGTCCTAGACTCTGCTATATTTCACACAAAGCCTGTTCAACGAGCTTATGGCGCCGTGGGACCACTATAGGGGACCACCCGTGCCGCTTAGGTGGAGAGAGCAACGTTTTACCAAATCTGGCTTGGAAACTCGAGGATCCATATATATTTCATTAGCCCAATAAAGCACGCGGACTTCTACATATAATCGACACCTCACCCCACCAGGATCTGAACCCACGGTCTTATAATTGTGACCGGGGAACGGTACCTCTGGGCCACCAGGACAATAAAAGCAGTCCTACACTCTGCTATATTTCACACAAATCCTGTTCAACGAGCTTATGGCGCCGTGAACCTCTAATAGGGACCACCCGTGCTGCTTAGGTGATCAGAGCAACGTTTTACCAAATGCGGGTTCGAAAAACGAGGATCCAAATATATTTCATTAGCCCAATAAAGCACTCGGACTTCTACATATAATCAACACCTCACCCCACCAGGATTTGAACCACCGATCGTATAAATGTGACCGGGGAACGCTACCTCTGGGCCACCAGTTCAATAAAAGCAGTCCTAGACTCTGCTATATTTCACACAAAGCCTGTTCAACTAGCTTATGGCGCCGTGAACCTCTAATGGGGACCACCCGTGCCGCTTAGGTTATCAGAGCAACGTTTTACCAAATCCGGCTTCGAAACACGAGGATCCATATATATTTCATTAGCCCAATAAAGCACGCGGACTTCTACATATAATCAACACCTCACCCCACCAGGATTCAAACCCACGATCTTATAATTGTGACCGGGATATGCTACCTCTGGGCCACCAGGACAATAAAAGCAGTCCTAGACTCTACTATATTTCACACAAAGCCTGTTCAACGACCTTATGGCGCCATGAACCTCTACTGGAGACCACCCGTGCCCCTTAGGTGATCAGAGCAACGTTTTACCATATCCGGCTTGGAAACACGAGCATCCATATATATTTCATTAGCCCAATAAAGCACTCGGACTTCTACATATAATCAACACCTCACCCCACCAGGATTTGAACGCACGATCTTATAATTGTGTCCGGGGAATGCTACCTCTGGGCCACTAGGACAATAAAAGCAGTCCTAGACTCTGCTATATTTCACACAAAGCCTGTTCAACGAGCTTTTGGCGCCGTGAACCTCTAATGGGGACCACCCGTGCCGCTTAGGTGATCAGAGCAACGTTTTACCAAATGCGGCTTCGAAACACGAGGATCCATATATATTTCATTAGCCCAATAAAGCACGTGGACTTCTTCATATAATCAACACCTCACCCCACCAGGATTCTAACCGACGATCTTATAATTGTGACTGGGGAACGCTACCTCTGAGCCACCAGGACACTATAAGCAATCCTAGACTCTGTTATATTTCACACAAAGCCTGTTCAACGAGCTTATGGCGCCGTGGGACCACTATAGGGGAACACCCGTGCCGCTTAGGTGGAGAGAGCAACGTTTTACCAAATCTGGCTTGGAAACTCGAGGATCCATATATATTTCATAAGCCCAATAAAGCACGCGGACTTCTACATATAATAAACACCTCACCCCACCAGGATTTGAACCCACGATCTTATAATTGTGACCGGGAGATGCTACCTCTGGGCCACCAGGAAAATAAAAGCAGTCCTAGACTCTACTATATTTCACACAAAGCCTGTTCAATGACCTTATGGCGCTATGAACCTGTAATGGGGACCACCCGTGCCCCTTAGGTGATCAGAGCAATGTTTTACCATATCCGGCTTGGAAACACGAGCATCCATATATATTTCATTAGCCCATTAAAGCACTCGGACTTCTACATATAATCAACACCTCACCCCACCAGGATTTGAACCCACGATCTTATAATTGTGACCGGGGAATGCTACCTCTGGGCCACTAAGACATTAAAAGCAGTCCTAGACTCTGCTATATTTCACACAAAGCCGTTTCAACGAGCTTTTGGCGCCGTGAACCTCTAATGGGGACCACCCGTGCCGCTTAGGTGATCAGAGCAACGTTTTCCCAAATGCGGCTTCGAAACACGAGGATCCATATATATTTCATTAGCCCAATAAAGCACGTGGACTTCTACATATAATCAACACCTCACCCCACCAGGATTTGAACCCACGATCTTAAATTGTGACCGGGGGACGCTACCTCTGGGCCACCAGAACAATAAAAGCAGTCCTACACTCTGCTATATTTCACACAAAGCCTGTTCAATGAGATTATGGCGCCGTGAACCTAATGGAGACCACCCATGCCGCTTAGGTGATCAGAGCAACGTTTTACCAAATGCGGCTTCGAAACACGAGGATCCATATATATTTCATTAGCCCAATAAAGCACGCGGACTTCTTCATATAATCAACACCTCACCACACCAGGATTCCAACCCACGATCTTCTAATTGTGTCCGGGGAACGCTACCTCTGGGCCACCAGGACAATAAAAGCAGTCCTAGACTCTGCTATATTTCACACAAAGCCTGTTCAACGAGCTTATGGCGCCGTGAACCTCTAATGGGGACCACCCATGCGCTTAGGTGATCAGAGCGTTTTTACCGTCGACTGAAACCGAGGATCCATATATATTTCATTAGCCCAATAAAAGCCGCTGGCGGACTTCTTCATATAATCAACACCTCACCACACCAGGATTCCAACCCACGATATTCTAATTGTGACCGGGGAACGCTACCTCTGGGCCACCAGGACAATAAAAGCAGTCCTAGACTCTGCTATGTTTCACACAAAGCCTATTCAACGAGCTTATGGCGCTGTGAACCACTATAGGGGACCACCCGTGCCGCTTAGGTGATCAGAGCAACGTTTTACCAAATGTGGCTTCGAAACACGAGGATCCATATATATTTCATTAGCCCAATAAAGCACGCGGACTTCTATATATAATCAACACCTCACCCCACCAGGATTTGAACCCACGATCTTATAAATGTGACCGGGGAACGATACCTCTGGGCCACCAGTTCAATAAAAGCAGTCCTAGACTCTGCTATGTTTCACTCAAAGCCTGTTCAACTAGCTTTTGGCGTCGTGAACCTCTAATGGGGACCACCCGTGCCGCTTGGGTGATCATAGCAACGTTTTACCAAATGCGGCTTCGAAACACGAGGATCCATATATATTTCATTAGCCCAATATAGTACGCAGACCTCTTCATATAATCAACACCTCACCCCACGAGGATTCGAACCCACGATCTTCTAATTGTGACCGTGGAACGCTACCTCAGGGCCACCAGGACAATAAAAGCAGTCCTAGACTCTGCTATATTTCTCACAAAGCCTGTTCAACGAGCTTATGGCGCCGTGAACCTTTAATGGGTACCACTCGTGCCGCTTAGGTGATCAGAGCAACGTTTTACCAAATCCGGGTTCGAAACACGAGGATCCATATATATTTCATTAGCCCAATAAAGTACGCGGACTTCTACATATAATCAACACCTCACCCCACCAGGATTTGAACCCACGATCTTATAAATGTGACCGGGGAACGATACCTCTGGGCCACTAGTTCAATAAAAGCAGTCCTAGACTCTGCTATGTTTCACTCAAAGCCTGTTCAACTAGCTTTTGGCGTCGTGAACCTCTAATGGGGACCACCCGTGCCGCTTGGGTGATCATAGCAACGTTTTACCAAATGCGGCTTCGAAACACGAGGATCCATATATATTTCATTAGCCCAATAAAGCACGCGGACTTCTTCATATAATCAACACCTCACCACACCAGGATTCCAACCCACGATATTCTAATTGTGACCGGGGAACGCTACCTCTGGGCCACCAGGACAATAAAAGCAGTCCTAGACTCTGCTATATTTCACACAAAGCCTGTTCAACGAGATTATGGCGCCGTGGGACCACTATAGGGGACCACCCATGCCGCTTAGGTGGAGAGAGCAACGTTTTACCAAATCTGGCTTGGAAACTCGAGGATCCATATATATTTCATTAGCCCAATAAAGCACGCGGACTTCTACATATAATCGACACCTCACCCCACCAGGATTTGAACCCACGATCTTTTAATTGTGACCGGGGAACGGTACCTCTGGGCCACCAGGACAATAAAAGCAGTCCTACACTCTGCTATATTTCACACAAATCCTGTTCAACGAGCTTATGGTGCCGTGAACCTCTAATAGGGACCACCCGTGCTGCTTAGGTGAACAGAGCAACGTTTTACCAAATGCGGCTTCGAAAAACGAGGATCCAAATATATTTCATTAGCCCAATAAAGCACTCGGACTTCTACATATAATCAACACCTCACCCCACCAGGATTTGAACCATCGATCGTATAAATGTCACCGGGGAACGCTACCTCTGGGCCACCAGTTCAATAAAAGCAGTCCTAGACTCTGCTATATTTCACACAAAGCCTGTTCAACTAGCTTATGGCGCCGTGAACCTCTAATGGGGACCACCCGTGCCGCTTAGGTTATCAGAGCAACGTTTTACCAAATCCGGCTTCGAAACACGAGGATCCATATATATTTCATTAGCCCAATAAAGCACTCGGACTTCTACATATAATCAACACCTCACCCCAGCAGGATTTGAACCTACGATCTTATAATTGTGACCGGGGAATGCTACCTCTGGGCCACTAGGACAATAAAAGCTGTCCTAGACTCTGCTATATTTCACACAAAGCCTGTTCAACGAGCTTATGGCGCTGTGAACCACTATAGGGGACCACCCGTGCCGCTTAGGTGATCAGAGCAACGTTTTACCAAATGTGGCTTCGAAACACGAGGATCCATATATATTTCATTAGCCCAATAATGCACGCGGACTTCTTCATATAATCAACACCTCACCCCACCAGGATTCGAACCCACGATCTTCTAATTGTGACCGTGGAACGCTACCTCTGGGCCACGAGGACAATAAAAGCAGTCCTTGACTCTGCTATATTTCTCACAAAGCCTGTTCAATGAGCTTATAGCGCCGTGAACCTTTAATGGGTACCACTCGTGCCGCTTAGGTGATCAGAGCTACGTTTTACCAAATCCGGGTTCGAAACACGAGGATCCATATATATTTCATTAGCCCAATAAAGCACGCGGACTTCTACATATAATCAACACCTCACCCCACCAGGATTTGAACCCACGATCTTATAAATGTGACCGGGGAACGATACCTCTGGGCCACCAGTTCAAAAAAAGCAGTCCTAGACTCTGCTATGATTCACTCAAAGCCTGTTCAACTAGCTTTTGGCGTCGTGAACCTCTAATGGGGACCACCCGTGCCGCTTGGGTGATCATAGCAACGTTTTACCAAATGCGGCTTCGAAACACGAGGATCCATATATATTTCATTAGCCCAATATAGTACGCAGACCTCTTCATATAATCAACACCTCACCCCACGAGGATTCGAACCCACGATCTTCTAATTTTGACCGGGGAACGCTACCTCTGGGCCACCAGGACAATAAAAGCAGTCCTAGACTCTGCTATATTTCACACAAAGCCTGTTTAACGAGCTTATGGCGCCGTGAACCTCTAATGGGGACCACCCGTGCCGCTTGGGTGATCAGAACAACGTTTTACCAAATGCGGCTTCGAAACACGAGGATCCATATATATTTCATTAGCCCAATAAAGCACGCGAACTTCTTTATATAATCAACACCTCACCCCACCAGGATTCAAACCCACGATCTTATAATTGTGACTGGGGAACGCTACCTCTGAGCCACCAGGACACTACAAGCAATCTTAGACTCTGTTATATTTCACACAAATCCAGTTCAACGAGCTTATGGCGCCGTGGGACCACCATAGGGGACCACCCGTGCCGCTTAGGTGGAGAGAGCAACGTTTTACCAAATCTGGCTTGGAAACTCGAGGATCCATATATATTTCATAAGCCCAATAAAGCACTAGGATTTCTACATATAATCAACACCTCACCCCACCAGGATTCAAACCCACGCTCTTATAATTGTGACCGGGATTTGCTACCTCTGGGCCACCAGGACAATAAAAACAGTCATAGACTCTACTATATTTCACACAAAGCCTGTTCAACGACCTTATGGCGCCATGAAACTCTAATGGGGACCACCCGTGCCCCTTAGGTGATCAGAGCAACGTTTTACCATATCCGGCTTGGAAACACGAGCATCCATATATATTTCATTAGCCCAGTAAAGCACGCGGACTTCTACATATAATTAACACCTCACCCCACCAGGATTTGAACCCCAAATCTTATAATTGTGACCGGGGGACGCTACCTCTGGGCCACCAGGACAATAAAAGCAGTCCTAGACTCTGCTATATTTCACACAGAGCCTGTTCAACGAGATTATGGCGCCGTGAGCTTCTAATGGGGACCACCCGTGCCGCTTAGGTGATCAGACCAACGTTTTACCAAATGCGGCTTCGAAACAAGAAGGATCCATATATATTTCATTAGCCCAATAAAGCACGCGGACTTCTACATATAATCAACACCTCACCCCACGAGGATTCGAACCCACGATCTTCTAATTGTGACCGGGGAACGCTACCTCTGGGCCACCAGGACAATAACGGCAAATTCACCATACCATTCACACAAAGCCTGTTCAACGACCTTATGGCGCCATGAACCTCTAATAGGGACCACCCGTGCCGCTTAGCTGATCAGAGCAACGTTTGCACCGTCACGACCCCGAGCAGGATCCTGCCTGTTTTATTAGCCCAGCCAGCACGCGGACTTCAACATATAATCAACACCTCACCCCACCAGGATTTGAACCCACGATCTTATAATTGTGACTGGGGAACGCTACCTGTTGTCCACCAGGACAATAAAAGCAGTCCTAGACTCTGCTATATTTCACACGAAGCCTGTTCAACGAGCTTATGGCGCTAATGAACCTCTAATGGGGACCACCCCGTGCGCTAAAGGGGCGATCAGAGCAACATTTTAAAAAAATGCGGCTTCGAAACACGAGGATCCATATATATTTCATTAGCCCAATAAAGCACGCAGACTTCTTCATATAATCAACACCTCACCCCACCAGGATTTGAACCCACGATCGTATAATTGTGACCGGAGAATGCTACTTCTGGGCCACCAGGACAATAAATGCAGTCCTAGACTCTGCTATTTTTCACACAAAGCCTGTTCTACGAGTTTATGGCGCCGTGAACCTCTAATGGGGACCACACGTGCCGCTTAGGTGATCAGACCAATGAATCGGCTGCTTGTCCAATTAACCAGTCCGTTCACACATATTTATATTTGGGTTTTAAGTAACGAGACCCAAACGGTAGTTCCTTTGTTTTATTATAAAAGGTTGTATATATAATTCCTGAGTGTATATCAACCGTAAGTCTCACTGTCTAGGAGTGAATGAGAAATGGACAGCGTTTATGTATGATAAACGTTAGGTCACGTCCTTACGATATGAGTTGAGGTGAGCTACTGAAGCTTAGGGGCATCGCAGTGCGTGCTTACAGAAATGCTGAGCTATGGGTCTCGCCCTCTTGGGTGAGTTGCCCGCTCACGTGTCCATCTCATGTCTTACTCATAGACGGTGGAATGTTACAGGGTGGTGAATCTGAATGAAATATCAGATGTATTGACCCATTTATATAATACGTTCTGTTGATGAGACAGGGCCTATTACACGAACGTTTTACCAAATGCGGCTTCGAAACAAGAAGGATCCATATATATTTCATTAGCCCAATAAAGCACGCGCACTTCTTCATATAATCAACACCTCACCCCACCAGGATTCGAAACCACGATCTTATAATTGTGACCGGGGAACGCTTCCTCTGGGCCACCAGGACACTAAACGGTCCTGGGCTGCTTTATATTTCTCCTGGCCTGTTCAACGAGCTTATGGCGCCGCAGACTCTAATGGGGACCACCCGTGCTGCTTAGGTGATCAGGCAACGTTTTACCAAATCCGGCTTGAAACGCAGGATCCATATATTTCATTAGCCAATAAAGCCGCGTTTGCCAGTAACGCTCACCACGGGTTTGAACCCACGATCTTATAATTGTGACCAGAAAAACGCTACCTCTGGGCCACCAGGACAATAAAAGCAGGCCAAGACTCTGCTATATTTCACACAGAGCCTGTTCAACGAGCTTATGGCGCCGTGAACCTCTAATGAGGACCACCCGTGCCGCTTAGGTGATCACAGCAACGTTTTACCAAATCCGGCTTGGAAATACGAGGATCCATATATATTTCATTAGCCCAATAAAGCACACGAACTTCTACATATAATCAACACCTCACCCCACCAGGATATGAACCCACGATCTTATAAATGTGACCGGGGAACGCTACCTCTGGCCACCAGTTCAATAAAACCTGTCCTAGACTCTGCTATATTTCACACAAAGCCTGTTCAACGAGCTTATGGCGCCGTGAACCTCTAATGGGGACCACCCGTGCTGCTTAGGTGATCAGAGCAACGTTTTACCAAATGCTGCTTCGAAACACGAGGATCCAAATATATTTTATTAGCCCAATAAAGCACTCGGACTTCTACATATAATCAACACCTCACCCCACCAGGATTCAAACCCACGATCTTATAATTGTGACCGGGGAACGCTACCTCTGGGCCACCAGGACAATAAAAGCAGTCCTAGACTCTGCTATATTTCTCACAAAGCCTGTTCAACGAGCTTATGGCGCCGTGAAGACCTCTAATGGGGACCACCCGTGCAGCTTAGGTGATCAGGCAACGTTTTTACCAAATCACGGTGGCTTTAAAACCACGAGTTCATATCTTTATTAGCCAATAAAAGCAGCGGTTCTGTATGATAACTCCACTACTGCGATTTGAACCCATGATCTTATAATTGTGACCGGGGTATGCTATCTCTGGGCCACCAGGACAATAAAAGCAGTCCTAGACACTACTATATATCAAACAAAGCCTGTTCAACGACCTTATGGCGCCATGAACCTCTAATAGGGACCACCCGTGCCGCTTAGGTGATCAGAGCAACGTTTTACCAAATGCGGCTTCAAAACACGAGGATCCATATATATTTCATTAGCCCAATAAAGCACGCGGACTTCTACATATAATCAACACCTCACCCCACAAGGATTTGAATCCACGATCTTATAATTGTGACCGGGAACTCTACCTCTGGGCCACCAGGACAATAAAAGCAGTCCTATACTCTCCTATATTTCAAACAAGCTTCCATTCCAACGACCTTATGGCGCCGCCAGACCTCTAATGAGACCACCACGTGCGCTCCGTTGATCAGAGCAACGTCCACTCACAAATCAACCCAACAGGATCATATACATTTTCATTAGCCCAATAAAGCACGCGCATTTCTACATATAATCAACACCTCACCCCACCAGGATTTGAAACCACGATCTTATAATTGTGACCGGGGAACGCTACCTCTGGGCCACCAGGACAATAAAAGCAGTCCTAGACTCTGCTATATTTCTCACAAAGCCTGTTCAACGAGTTTATGGCGCCGTGAACCTCTAATGGGGACCACCCGTGCCGCTTAGGTGATCAGAGCAACGTTTTACCAAATCCGGCTTCGAAACACGAGCATCCATATATATTTCATTAGCCCAATAAAGCACGCGGACATCTACATATAATCAACACCTCACCCCACCAGGATTTGAACCCACGATCTTATAATTGTGACCGGGAAACGCTACCTCTGGGCCACCAGGACAATAAAAGCAGTCCTAGACTCTGCTATATTTCACACAAAGCCTGTTCAACGAGCTTATGGCGCCGTGAACCTCTAATGAGGACCACTCGTGCCACTGAGGTGATCAGAGCAACGTTTTACCAAATCCGGCTTGGAAATACGAGAATCCATATATATTTAATTAGCTGACAAAGCACAAGGACTACCACATATAAATCATACCTCACCCACAGGATTTGAACCCACGATCTTATAAATGTGACCGGGGAATGCTACCTCTGGGCCACCAGTTCAATAAAAGCAGTCCTAGACTCTGCTATATTTCACACAAAGCCTGTTCATCGAGCTTATGGCGCCGTGAACCTCTAATGGGGACCACCCGTGCTGCTTAAGTGATCAGAGCAACGTTTTACCAAATGCGGCTTCGAAACACGAGGATCCAAATATATTTTATAGCCCAATAAAACACTCGGACTTCTACATATAATCAACACCTCACCCCACCAGGATTCAAATCCACGATCTTATAATTGTGACCGGGATATGCTACCTCTGGGCCATCAGGACAATAAAAGCAGTCCTAGACTCTACTATATTTCACACAAAGCCTGTTTAACGACCTTATGGCGCCATGAACTTCTAATGGGGACCACCGTGCCGCTTAGGTGATCAGAGCAACGTTTTACCATATCCGGCTTCGAAACACGAGGATCCATATATATTTCATTAACCTAATAAAGCACGCGGACTTCTCCATATAAACACCTCACCCCACCATGATTTGAACCCACGATCTTATAATTGTGGCCGGGGAATGCTACCTCTGGGCCACGAGGACACTAAAAGCAGTCGTAGACTCTGCTATATTTCACACAAAGACTGTTCAACGAGCTTTTGGCGCCGTGAACCTCTAATGGGGACCACCCGTGCGCTTAGGTGATCAGAGCAACGTTTTACCAATCTTGACTTCCGAAACTGCATGGATCCATATATATTTCATTAGCCCAATAAAACGCAGCGGACTTCTACATATAATCCAACACCTCACCCCACCAGGATTTGAACCCACAGGTGAATCTTATAATTGTGACCGAGGACGCTACCTCTGGGCCACCAGGACAATAAAAGCAGTACTAGACTCTGCTATATTTCACACAAAGCCTGTTCAACGAGTTTATGGCGCCGTGAACCTCTAATGGGGACCACCCGTGCCGCTTAGGTGATCAGAGCACCGTTTTACCAAATGCGGCTTCGAAATACGAGGATTCAAATATATTTCATTAGCCCAATAAAGCAAGCAGACTTCTACATATAATCAACACCTCACCCCACCAGGATTTGAAACCCCGATCTTATAATTGTGACCCGAGAGCGCTACCTCTGGTACCAGGACAGCAAAAGCAGTCCTAGACTCTGCTATATTTCACACAAAGCCTGTTCAATGAGCTTATGGCGCGTAGACCTCTAATGAGACCACCCATGCATGAGTATTGATCGGTAACATTTTACCAAATGCGGCTTCGAAACACGAGGATCCCTATATATTTCATTAGCCCAATAAAGCACGCGCATTTCTACATATAATCAACACCTCACCCCACCAGGATTTGAAACCACGATCTTATAATTGTGACCGGGGAACGCTACCTCTGGGCCACCAGGACAATAAAAGCAGTCCTAGACTCTGCTATATTTCTCGCAAAGCCTGTTCAACGAGTTTATGGCGCCGTGAACCTCTAATGGGGACTACCCGTGCCGCTTAGGTGATCAGAGCAACGTTTTATAGAATGCGGCTTCAAAACACGAGGATCCATATATATTTCATTAGCCCAATAAAGCACGCGGACTTCTACATATAATCAACGCCTCACCCCACCAGGATTTGAAGCCACGATCTTATAATTTTGACCGGGGAAAACTACCTCTGGGCCACCAGGACAATAAAAGCAGTCCTAGACTCTGCTATATTTCACACAAAGCCTGTTCAACGAGCTTATGGCGCCGTAAACCTCTAATGAGGACCACCCGTGCCACTTAGGTGATCAGAGCAACGTTTTACCAAATCCGGCTTGGAAATACGAGGATCCATATATATTTCAATAGCCCAATAAAGCACAAGGACTTCTACATATAATCAACACCTCACCCCACCAGGATTTGAACCCACGATCTTATAAATGTGACCGGGGAATGCTACCTCTGGGCCACCAGTTCAATAAAAGCACTCCTAGACTCTGCTATATTTCACACAAAGCCTGTTCATCGAGCTTATGGCGCCGTGAACCTCTAATGGGGACCACCCGTGCTGCTTAGGTGATCAGAGCAACGTTTTACCAAATGCGGCTTCGAAACACGAGGATCCAAATATATTTTATAGTCCAATAAAGCACTCGGACTTCTACATATAATCAACACCTCACCCCACCAGGATTCAAACCCACGATCTTATAATTGTGACCGGGATATGCTACCTCTGGGCCATCAGGACAATAAAAGCAGTC
>NW_024754286.1:0-6109 GCF_018991925.1 Homarus americanus | reverse complement strand
TTTGTTATACTCGATCAGGGGCTTTTGTTATACTCGATCAGGGGACTTTGTTATACTCAATCTGGGGACTTTGTTATACTCGATCAGGGGCCTTTGTTATATTCAATCTGGACTTTGATATACTCGATCAGGGGACTTTGTTATACTCGATCAGGGGCCTTTGTTATATTCGATGAGGAGCCTTTGTTATACTCGATCAGGCGACTTGGTTATACTCGATCAGGGGTCGTTGTTGTACTCGATCAGGGGGCTTTGTTGTACTCGATCAGGGGCCATTGTTATACTCGATAAGGGGCCATTGTTATACTTGATCAGGGGAGTTTGTTATACTCGATAAGGGGACTTTGTTATACTCGATGAGGGGCTTTGTTATACTTGATCAGGGGACTTTGTTATACTCGATCAGGGGACTTTGTTATGCTCGACCAAGGGTCTTTGTTATACCGGGATCAGTGGACTTGTTATACCTCTATCAGGGACTTTTGTTATACTCGATGAGGGGCCTTTATACCTCTATCAGAGGACTTTGTTATACTGATCTGTGACTCTTTGTTATACCTGACTGCTTCTTTCTTTTGCTATTCTGTGATCAGGGATTTCGTTATACCTTTGACCAGGGTCTTTGTTATACTCGATAAGGGGACTTTGTTATACTCGATGAGGGGCTTTGTTATACTTGATCAGGGGACTTTGTTATGCTCGACCAAGGGTCTTTGTTATACTGGATCAGTGGACTTTGTTATACTCTATCAGGGGACTTTGTTATACTCGATGAGGGGCCTTTGTTTTACTCTATCAGGGGACTTTGCTATACTGGATCTGGGGACTTTGTTATACTCGATCAGTTTTCTTTGTTATTCTTTATCAGGGGACTTTGTTATACTCGACCAGGGGCCTTTGTTGTACTCGATAAGGGGCAGTTGTTATACTCGATTAGGGGACTTTGTTATACTTGATCAGGGCCCTTTGTTATACTCGATGAGGGGACTTTGTTATACTCGATCAGGGGGCTTTGTTATACTTGATCAGGGGAATTTGTTATACTAGATGAGTGGACTTTGTTATACTCGATGAGGGGACTTTGTCATACTCGATCAGGGGAATTTGTTATACTCGATCAGGGGACTTTGTTTTACTCGATCAGGGGACTTTCTTATACTCGATCAGGGAACTTTGTTATAGTTGATCAGGGCAGATTAGTGGACTTTGTTATACTCGATGAGGGACTTTAAAATACTCGATCAGGGGACATTGCTATACTCGATGAGGGGACTTTGTTATACACTTCAGGGGAATTTGTTATACTCGATAAGGGGCCTTTGTTATACTCGATAAGGGGCCTTTGTTATACTCGATGAGGGGACTTTGTTATACTCGATCAGGGGAATTTGTTATACTCGACCAGGGGACTTTGTTATACTCGATGAGGGGTCTTTGTTATACTCTATTAGGGGACTTTGTTATACTCGTTCAGGGGAATTTTTTATCTTCGATCAGGGATCTTTGTTATACTCGTTCCGGGGGCTTTGTTATACTCGATCAGGGGACTTTGTTATACGCGATCAGGAGACTTTCTTATTCTCAATCAGAGGACTGTGTTATACTCGATGAGTGGACTTTGTTATACTCGATCAGGGGAATTTGCTATACCCGATTAGGGGACTTTGTTATACTCGATCAGCGGACTTTGTTATACTCTATCAGGGGACTTTGTTATACTCGATCAGGGGACTTTGTTATAGTTGATCAGGGCAGATTAGTGGACTTTGTTATACTCGATGAGGGACAAAAAATACTAGATCAGGGGACATTGCTATACTCGATGAGGGAACTTTGTTATACTCGATAAGGGGACTTTGTTATACTCGATGAGGGGACTTTTTATACTCGATCAGGGGACTTTGCTATACTCGATCAGGGGACTTTGCTACACTCGATCAGGGGCTTTGTTATACTCGATAAGGGGCCTTTGTTATACTCGACGAGGGGACTTTGTTATTCTCACTTAAGGGAATTTGTTATACTTGATTAGGGGACTGTTATACATGATCAGGGGATTTTGTTATACTCGATGAGGGGCTTTGTTATTCTTGATGAGGGGACTTTCTTATACTCGATCAGGGGCCTTTGTTGTGCTCGATGAGGGGCCTTTATTGTACTCGATCAGGGGCCTTTGTGCACTCGATCACGGGACTTTGTTATACTCGATCAGGGGCCTTTATTACACTCGATCAGTAAACTTTGTTATACTTGATAAGCGGCCTTTGTTATACTCGATCAGGGATCTTTGTTATACTCGTTCAGGGGGCTTTGTTATACTCGGTCATGTGACTTTGTTATACTCGATGAGGGGGCTGTGTTATACTCTATGAGGGGACTTTGCTATACTCGATCAGGGAAGTTTGTTATACTCGATAAGGGGCCTTTGTTATACTCGATGAGGGGACATTGTTATACTCGATGAGGGGAATTTGATATACTCGGTCAGGGGACTTTGTTTTACTCGATCAGGGGACTTTGTTATACTCGATCAGGGGATTTGTTATAAAGGATCGAAAGGCATTAGTGACTTTGTTATAATTTCGATGAGGGGCTTTTAAAATACCTGGATCAGGGGACTTTGCTATACCCGGATCAGGGGACTTTGTTATACTCGATCAGGGGAATTTGTTATACTCGATAAGGGGCCTTTGTTATACTCGATAAGGGGCCTTTGTTATACTCGATCAGGGGAATTTGCTATACCCGATTAGGGGACTTTGTTATACTCGATCAGCGGACTTTGTTATACTCTATCAGGGGACTTTGTTATACTCGATCAGGGGACTTTGTTATAGTTGATCAGGGCAGATTAGTCGACTTTGTTATACTCGATGAGGGACTTTAAAATACTCGATCAGGGGACATTGCTATACTCGATGAGGGGACTTTGTTATACTCGTTAAGGGCACTTTGTTATACCCGATGAAGGGACTTTTTATACTCGATCAGGGGACTTTGCTATACTCGATCAGGGGACTTTGCTATACTCGATCAGGGGGCTTTGTTATACTCGATAAGGGGCCTTTGTTATACTCGATGAGGGGACTTTGTTATTCTCACTTAGGGGCATTTGTTATACTTGATCAGGGGACTGTTATACTTGATCAGGGGATTTTGTTATACTCGATGAGGGGCTTTGTTATTCTTGATGAGGGGACTTTGTTATACTCGATCAGGGGCCTTTATTACACTCGATCAGGAAACTTTGTTATAATCGATAAGCGGCCTTTGTTATACTCGATTAGGGATCTTTGTTATACTCGTTCAGGGGGCTTTGTTATATTCGGTCATGTGACTTTGTTATACTCGATGAGGGGGCTGTGTTATACTCTATGAGGGGACTTTGCTATACTCGATCAGGGAAGTTTGTTATACTCGATAAGAGGCCTTTGTTATACTCGATGAGGGGACTTTGTTATACTCGATCAGGGGCCTTTGTTGTACTCGATGAGGGGCCTTTATTGTACTCGATCAGGGGCCTTTGTTGTACTCGATCACGGGACTTTGTTATACTCGATCAGGGGCCTTTATTACACTCGATCAGGAAACTTTGTTATACTCGATAAGCGGCCTTTGTTATACTCGATCAGGGATCTTTGTTATACTCGTTCAGGGGGCTTTGTTATACTCGGTCATGTGACTTTGTTATACTCGATGAGGGGGCTGTGTTATACTCTATCAGGGGACTTTGCTATACTCGATCAGGGAAGTTTGTTATACTCGATAAGGGGCCTTTGTTATACTCGATGAGGGGACTTTGTTATACTCGATCAGGGGAATTTGTTATACTCGATCAGGGGACTTTGTTTTACTCGATCAGGGGACTTTGTTATACTCGATCAGGGGACTTTGTTATAGTTGATCAGGGCAGATTAGTGGACTTTGTTATACTCGATGAGGGACTTTAAAATACTCGATCAGGGGACATTGCTATACTCGATGAGGGGACTTTGTTATACTCGATCAGGGGAATTTGTTATACTCGATGAGGGGCCTTTGTTATACTCGATAAGGGCCTTTGTTATACTCGATGAGGGGACTTTGTTATACACACTCAGGGGAATTTGTTATACTCGATGAGGGGACTTTGTTATACACAATCAGGGGACTTTGTTATACTCGATCAGGGGCCTTTGTTATACTCGATAAGGGGGCTTTGTTATACTCTATCAGGGGACTTTGTTATACGCGATCAGGAGACTTTCTTATTCTCAATCAGAGGACTTTGTTATGCTCGATGAGTGGACTTTGTTATACTCGATCAGGGGAATTTGCTCTACCCGATCAGGGGACTTTGTTATGCTCGATCAGCGGACTTTGTTATACTCTATCAGGGAACTTTTTTATACTCGTTCAGGGATCTTTGTTATACTCTTTCAGGGGGCTTTGTTATTCTCGATTAGGGGAATTTGTTATACTCGATCAGTGGACTTTGTTGTAATCGATCAGAGGACTTTGTTATACTCGATCAGGGGACTTTGTTATACTCGATCAATGCCCTTTGTTATACTCGATCAGGGGGCTTTGTTACTACTCGATCAAGTGGCTTTGTTATACTTGATCAGGGGACTTTGTTATACTAGATTTGTGGACTTTGTTTTACTCGATCAGGGGACTTTGTTATACTCGATCATGGGACTTTGTTATAGTTGATCAGGGCAGATTAGTGGACTTTGTTATACTCGATGAGGGACTTTAAAACACTCGATCAGGGGACATTGCTATACTCGATGAGGGGACTTTGTTATACTCGATCAGGGGAATTTGTTATACTCGATCAGGGGCCTTTGTTATACTCGATAAGGGGCCTTTGTTATACTCGATGAGGGGACTTTGTTATACTCGAACAGGGGAATTTGTTATACTCGATCGGGGGACTTTGTTATACACAATCAGGGGACTTTGTTATACTCGATCAGGGGCCTTTGTTATACTCGATGAGGGGGCTTTGTTATACTCTATCAGGGGACTTTTTTATACTCGATCAGTGGCCTTTGTTATACTCGATCGGAGGACTTTGTTATACTCAATCTGGGGACTTTGTTATACTCGATCAGGGGCCTTTGTTATATTCGATCTGGACTTTGATATACTCGATCAGGGGACTTTGTTATACTCGATCAGGGGCCTTTGTTATATTCGATGAGGAGCCTTTGTTATACTCGATCAGGCGACTTTCTTATACTCGATGAGGGGTCATTGTTGTACTCGATGAGGGGGCTTTGTTGTACTCGATCAGGGGCCATTGTTATACTCGATAAGGGGCCATTGTTATACTCGGTCAGGGGACTTTGTTATACTCGATAAGGGGACTTTGTTATACTCGATGAGGGGCTTTGTTATACTTGATCAGGGGACTTTGTTATACTCGATTAAGGGGACTTTGTTATGCTCGACCAAGGGTCTTTGTTATACTGGATCAGTGGACTTTGTTATACTCTATCAGGGGACATTGTTATACTCGATGAGGGGCCTTTGTTTTACTCTATCAGAGGACTTTGTTATACTGGATCTGGGGACTTTGTTATACTCGATCAGTTTTCTTTGTTATTCTTGATCAGGGGACTTTGTTATACTCGACCAGGGGCCTTTGTTGTACTCGATAAGGGGCAGTCGTTATACTCGATTAGGGGACTTTGTTATACTCGATCAGGGGACTTTGTTATACTCGATAAGGGGACTTTGTTATACTCTATGAGGGGCTTTGTTATACTCGATCAGGGGGCGTTGTTATACTTGATCAGAGGACTTTTTTATACTAGATGAGTGGACTTTGTTATACTCGATGAGGGGACTTTGTCATACTCGATCAGGGGAATTTGTTATACTCGATCAGGGGACTTTGTTTTACTCGATCAGGGGACTTTGTTATACTCGATCAGGGGAATTTGTTATAGTTGATCAGGGCAGATTAGTGGACTTGTTATACTCGATGAGGGACTTTAAAATACTCGATCAGGGGACATTGCTATACTCGATGAGGGGACTTTGTTATACTCGATCAGGTGAATTTGTTATACTCGATCAGGGGCCTTTGTTATACTCGTTAAGGGGCCTTTGTTATACT
>NW_024754285.1:0-14602 GCF_018991925.1 Homarus americanus | reverse complement strand
TGTGTGAGGGCCACCGGGTGTGTGAGGACCACAGGCAATGTGAGGGCCACAGTTTGTGTGAGGGCCACTGGGTGTGTGAGGGCCACCGGCTATATAAGGGCCACCGGGTATATAAGGGCCACCGGGTATGTGAGGGCCACCGGGTGTGTGAGGGCCACTGGGTGTGTGAGGACCACTGGTTGTGTGAGGGCCACTGGCAAAGGAGGGCTACCGGGTGTGTGAGGGCCACTGGGTGTGAGGCCACTGGGTGTGTGAGGCCACTGGGTGGAGGCCACTGGGTGTGAGGGCTACTGGTGTGAGGGGCCACCGGGTGTGTGAGGCCACTGCGTGTGAGGACCACAGGTGTAAGTGAGGCCACTGGGTGTGCGAGGGTCACCGGGCGTGTGTGAGGGCCACTGGGTGTGTGAGGGCCACCGGGTCTATAAGGGCCACCGGGTATATAAGGGTCACCGGGTATATAAGGGCCACCGGGTATGTGAGGGCCAGAGGATATGTGAGGGACACAGGGTGTGTAAGGGCCACAGGGTGTGTGAATGCCACAGGGTGTGTGAAAGCAACAGGGTTTGTGAGGGCCACAGGGTGTGCTAAGGTCACAGGGTGTGTGAGGGCCACGGTTTGTGAGAGGGCCACAGGGTGTGTGAGGGCAAGAGGATATGTGAGGGCTATAGGGTGTGTAAGGGCCATAGGGTGTCTAAGGGCCAGAGGGTATGTTAGGCCCACAGGGTGTGTGAGGGCCACAGGGTATGTGAGGGCCACAGGGTATGTGTGGGCCACAGGTTGTGCCAAGTTTACAGGGTGATTGAGGGCCAGAGGGTGTGTGATTGTCACAGGGTGTGTGAAGGTCGCAGGGTGTGTGAAGGCAACAGATTGTGTGACGGCCACAGGGTGTGTGAGGGTCACAACATGTGTCAGGGCCACAGGGTGTGTGAGTGCCATATTTGTGTAAGGGTTACAGGGTATGTGACGACTACAGTGTGTGTGAGGGCTACAGATTGTGTGAGGGCCATGGAGTGTGAGAGGGCCATGGAGTGTGAGAGGGCCACAGGATGTGTGAGGCCATATCATTTGTAAGGGCCAGAGGATGTGTGGGAGCCAGAGGGTGTGTGGGAGCCAGAGGGTGTGTGGGGGCCAGAGGGTGTAACGGCCATTATTCGCCCGGATCAAGGTGTGTGGCGTTTACAAATAGGTCTCACCTGACCAGTACACTCAGGCTTAAGCCACAGTCACCTCCAGCTTATGTAAACCGACAATAACCACAGACGTCTTTTATTATATACAAACTTGTAAAGTACAATGTGTTCATGAATGACTCACCAAGGACCTTCTCGTGCGTTCAAATACTGAAATTGAAATTGAAATATTTTATAGACAATAAAACTATTACATCAAAAGGACTATGCAGTATACTACTCCCACCCTCACCTATACCATCCCCTTCTGGGGCTTACAAAAAGTTATAAATATTATAAGAACACATGAATTATTTTACACCAATAAAATAGTTCATTTTGACATGAACGCTGTACTACATCAATAGAACAGATAATTTAATCTTATACAAATTTAAAGGTCATCATAACCTTGGAGCAAAATTTTTATACAATGAAAAAATAATAATTTGTCCATAATTTTCAGTAATATTTGTATCCCAATCATAGTCTCATTATAACAGTATCAACAGATGGTAAGTTAGTCCCGTAAGTTACATTGGTGTTTTGTAACACATACAAATAATGCTGAAAACTCTCGCTACATATGACAATCACTTTTCTTTCAAATACCGAGAGAGGAACTTAATGGTTTGTGTGGTAAGGTTGGCCACCTCTTAAGAGACACTAGGCTGATTGATTGTGGTAATTACATCCCTGGCGAAGCAACAGCGTAGGTTATATTTCGCCGAATTAAATTTAATGTTTAAAGGACTAAAATAAAATATTGCAAGTTAAAAACATAATAAATAAAATAGAACTTTCATAAAAACCATTTAAACGTTAATAAATAACACTCAAAGCTTGTGTCGAAGGCCGGCTTCCTCCACATAGGAGGAAGCCGGCTGCTCACTAGGCTCCTCACTACTTATCAGTTATCACAACAAATATTTTTCGAAAGTTTGTTATTCGAGAAGTTTATTTTCCTTAATGATCTGAAGTGTCTATGATTTTCGAATCAATGACCATCCGAAACTTTTTCAAACAAATTGAATCATTCTATGAAAGAACTTTCGAACAAAGATAACTAATGTTGGAGATTTATCACAACCAAGAATGATGATCTCACAAATTTTCTCAAAGCAGAAGATATGAAGCTAAAGTATGGTAACGAAACATACCGTAATGATCTTTGGGAAATTTCGGTAAGGTTAGGTTAGTTTTGGTAGCTTCATATCATCAATTAATGATTGGTTTTGGACTCTTGGAGTTCAGTCGTGGTACTATTTTTAACATTACTTTCCCTAAAACGATGTACTACTCAGTACCGCGCGACACCTTGGGGCGGTGCATGGACGCTCACCGCTCTCTGTGACTTTATTAATTGTATTGGTAATTTAATGCAGTGCGTTATATGATGAATTTACACGCTGTGATCACACACAGAAGACCTCCTGGGAAAAAAGTTGGATACATATGGTGAAGTGTTTACTAAGTGTCTTAACGGTGAAGGAAAGTGGCAGGACACCGGGTGCACAACGCCTTCTTGAGGAGTCAGGTAAGACGCTGTTGTTGTGGTTTAAAGGAACAATAAAAAATCTTGTATCTTTAATGGGAAAAATTTCCTCAACTTGGTGTTAAGGCTGGAACACACTCGTTAAATATTAGCCTTTTCGTTTTCCCTTGTTCGTGTTAAGAATAAAAACTGTGTGTTCCGCTCGGACCGCCATCTTGGACCGCCAAGTTCGTGTTCCTCCTCCCCGTTTATTTTTTTTCTTCTGTATTATCGTTTCGGTCATCCAGCGAATTTGTGGATTTTAAATTCCCAACGTTATGTTGGGTGAGGGTAGGATTTAATCAGGGTTTTTCGATGGTTTTGGGGTATTATTTTACTTTCGCACATAGCGTGGGTGCGTTCATAGTATAAGCTTGTTTGGTATATATTACTAAAATTATCTTTTTATTTGGCATAATACCCAGAGTTTATTGATTGGTTGAGCATGTATGCATGTTATTTAGAGTAACTCGGCAACAATTTTGATCTGATAATTGTGTGATTTTGTTTCTTTACGTTTATAATTGAAAATGGACTACTAAATGTTTAAAATGATTGAACTTAAACTTTTGGGTGGGATTTTGGGGAAATGTCATGTAGGCGTCCGTGTTTTTGGTGAAGATCAGTTGAAGGTCAAGGGGATGCGATATATAAATTGTGATCATAGATACAATCGAAATAAAAAACTAAGAATAATTCGGACTAAATTGGCAAGTTATATCATAATTAAGAGTTGCTGTCAATGTGAGGCGTTTTTTAAGAATACATTAACCCAGTTCCGCCCGGTGTTGTGCCCCAGGAGTAACTCACCCTATACTGGTGCAGTTTCTAGACAGGTTAGCGTAGACACGAGCCTGCAGTTGGAGCGGAGGTCTTACGCTGTGCCACAGAACCTCCGCCTTGGTGATATTAGTTTCCTCCTGTGACTTCGGTAATCCATCTTCAGTGTCCGGTTATACCCTTCTTGTGACCCGTTATACCTCTTCCTGTGTCCCGTTATAGCCCCTCATGTGACCCGTTATACCCCCTCCTGTATCGGGTTATACCCTTTCATGTGACCCGTTATACCTCTTCCTGTGTCCCGTTATACCCCCTCATGTGACCCGTTATACCCCCTCATGTATCGGGTTATACCCTTTCATGTGACCCGTTATACCTCTTCCTGTGACCCGTTATACCCCCTCATGTGACCCGTTATACCCCCTCCTGTATCGGGTTATACCCTTTCATGTGACCCGTTATACCTCCTCCTGTGCCTCGGTTATACCCCCTCATGTGACCCGTTATACCTCTTCCTGTGTCCGGTTATACCCCCTCATGTGACCCGTTATACCCCCTCCTGTATCGGGTTATACCCCTTCATGTGACCCGTTATACCTCTTCCTGTGTCCGGTTATACCCCCTCATGTGACCCGTTATACCTCTTCCTGTATCGGGTTATACCCCCTCATGTGACCCGTTATACCTCTGACTGTGTCCGGTTATACCCCCTCATGTGACCCGTTATACCCCCTCCTGTATCGGGTTATACCCCTTCATGTGACCCGTTATACCTCCTCCTGTGCCTCGGTTATACCCTCATGTGACCCGTTATACCCTCCTGTATCGGGTTATACCCTTCATGTGACCCGTTATACCTCTTCCTGTGTCCAAGTTATACCCTTCATGTGACCCGTTATGGGTTCTTCCCAAAACCATATAATTTGATCTGAAGAAGCCCTCCGTATCGGGTTATACCCCTTCATGACCCGTTATACCTCTTCCTGTGTCCGGTTATACCCTCTTTAATCTGTTATACCCCTCTTGTGACCCGTTATACCTCAGACCCGTTATACTCCCCTCCTGTATCGGGTTATACCCCTTCATGTGACCCGTTATACCTCTTCCTGTGTCCGGTTATACCCCCTCATGTGACCCGTTATACCCCCTCCTGTATCGGGTTATACCCCTTCTTGTGACCCGTTATACCTCTTCCTGTGTCCGGTTATACCCCCTCATGTGACCCGTTATACCTCCTCCTGTATCGGGTTATACCCCTTCATGTGACCCGTTATACCTCTTCCTGTGTCCGGTTATACCCCCTCATGTGACCCGTTATACCCCCTCCTGTATCGGGTTATACCCCCCTCATGTGACCCGTTATACCTCCTCCTGTGCCTCGGTTATAACCCAACTATGAGCGGCAGTAACCATGACTGTTATCATTACATTACAGAAAAGGTGATAGTGATAATAACTTTCCCTGGCGCAATGTTGCAGGTATATATACGGTTTTAAATACCATGTGACCCAAACGTTCACTTGCAATAATACTGAAAAACTATTTTTAGTTCGTATATTGGAAACAAATATATTTATGATATTACTGTGTATATAATATATAAATGTTTTAAACACACGTCAAAGTGACACCAGGATACAAGACTCGTGGCTCTTATGGTTACTGGGGCCAGATTTCAGCATCAATAATCTGTTTATGTCTTCCCGTTCAAGAATATAATTTAAACTAAACTAGACTAGAATTCAGAATAACATAGCAAATTAAATTACCGTATACAATTAACTTCAATGCATGTATACCATGTTGGTTTCCTAGTGGCTACTGTACTTGCATATTATATTAAGCACGTGTTATTGTTGAAAATTTGTTGGTGTATTAAGGGAATTACCCGGGCACAGGTCCCTGACCCACATGGGGCCTGGGGGGGTGGGGGGGGGGTAACAAAAGGCAAAAACAAATTGCATTATAAAAAAATGCTGAAATAAAACAAAAACAAAAACAAACAGATCAGGAGTGACAAACGATAAATATGTTGTGTTGTAAGAGAAACAGTTGAGACCCTTCAGCTGTGTGTAAATGAGGTAGAAAGTCAGTCAAGATCAGCAAACTAGGACTTGGTCACAATACTGTTACTATTAAGATTTAGCTCATAGATGTTCACTATCTCTGGCTGAAATATGGCATGGATATGAGCATGTACCTCAGAAGTGTTCGGAAGGTAATATTTTAGGAGGATGGACCTCCACTGCCAAAGGTGGATATCTCCTTCAACAAAAACACGTCTGAGTTGGTGGCAGACTCAGACCTAAAAGTGGGTCCCTTGTATCCCACTGCAGTTTTTAATACAGAGAACTGATGTTTGGTAACTGCCTTGTCGTGGTGAGGAGCTTCAGTTCTCTCGATCTAGTAATCACTTTTGGTGGGTGTTTGTTGACACTGGTAGGACCACCATGGCGAACTGGTTGCTGGTGAGGTTCTTAAGTGGAATTTATTTTTACACAAGAGACAGTGAACGACTCAAAATTATGAAGTCTGTCTCTGAGTCACTTGTTTCGTGCACTTTAGATATATCAGAAACACCACCATACAAAACTACCACGAAAAGTCTGAATGAATAACGTTGAAATCTATATCATCCTTACCTACAAGATCCTCAAGTGTAGATGTCAAATATTGCCAGTAGTGGCAAGAGCATTTTCTCCACAACTGTACGGAATATTGAGAAGCTTTTGCGTTAGTGAGAGCTAAAAGCTTGGAGAGACCAGTAAGTTGTCTCGGGTCGTTTCCTTCAACTGGTAAGGAGGAGAGGGCAAGACTGGTCAACTAAATCGTGGACCAGTCTTGCCATACTTGTGACACTGATCGTATTTCTTTAATCTTTTCGTTCCATTTGCGACCACATGTTTACGACCTCACGATTGTCTGAACTTGTGTTCGACTTTTGGAAACTACGACTACTTGTACACATGTGTCAGAGTTCTCAGTTAAGACTTGGACAACACAATGTTCTGTGGTAAAGAGTACCAAGTATCTTCGTTATAAAGAGGTAAAAATATAAGATATGATAAAGTAAAGCATCGACAAGCTACATGTTTTGTCTATTATGATAGTCATCAGGTACGAGTCGATAAATGAGACGTCCAGATATTACCAGGTGCTATCACAGAAACCCTCCAACAACTTGGTGTGTTAAGTGAGGTGCTGTTTGGTTAGGTATATATATATATATATATATATATATATATATGTGTGTGTGTGTGTGTGTGTGTGTGTGTGTATACAAGTTGCTGGTCCAGTCCAGTCCAGTATACTGTACATGTCAGAAAACAGAGGAGGACAAGCGATCTCGGGCCCTTCGTGCCCGGTGAAATTTGAACGCTTGTGCTTGGCTAGCGTACAGCGAATGAGGGTGCGGCAAGTCTGTAGACCTGCATGGTTAATTCGGGTGCGCCAAGTCCGTAGACTTGCATCGTTTTCCATCGTAAATAAAATTGTTAATTAATTCCTTCCTAAAGAAATCATCGACATGATACCAGGTTTGTTCTATTCTACGAATTTTTTGCGATTTTTCCACCAAGTTTGATGAAAAAATATTGTGCCGTTTCGGCTACCCAGAACATATACACACGGCTAGTCCTATAGTATCTTAGACAAGTGATTGTGGGCCCTTCGTGCCCGGTGGCGAGTCCGGTGGTACAGTTTACAGAGGCGAGAAAGTTCGAACGCTCGTGCTTGGTTAGCGTACAGCGACATCGTTTTCCAGATGGTCGTGGTTGTTATAATTATGGTCGTGGTTGTTATAATCATGGTCTTGGTTGTTACAATCATGGTCGTGGTTGTTATAATCATAGTCGTGGTTATGATCATAGTCGTGGATGTTATAATCATGGTCGTGGTTGTTATATTCATGGTCGTGCTTGTTATAATTATATTCGTGGTTGTTATAATCATGGTCGTGGTTATAATCATGGTCGTGATTGTTATAATCATGGTCGTGGTTATGATCATAGTCGTGGATGTTATATTTATGGTCGTACTTGTTATAATCATATTCGTGGTTGTTATAATCATGGTCGTGGTTGTTATAATCATGATCGTGGTTATATTCATGGTCGTTGTTATAATCATAGTCGTGGTTGTTATAATCATAGTCGTGGTTGCTTTAATCATGGTCGTTGTTATAATCATATTCGTGGTTGTTATAATTATGGTCGTGGTTGTCATAATCATGGTTCGTGGTTGTTATAGTCATGGTCGTGGTTGTTATAATCATGGTCCTGGTTGTTATAATCATGGTCCTGGTTATTAGGTACTGTAAGTATCTAGTATACTATAGGAAGGAATAGAATAAAAGTTAGAATAATTAGTTAAAGAAATATTCGCCATAAGGAGAGGGTAAAATCATAAAAAAAAAATTATTATGAATCACCGATGATCATTCCGAGATAAATTATATTATGAAGAGAAGTGACCTTGATTCTGGTTAGATTAGTCACCATCCGCTTAAGTCATCACCTGTGTTAAGTCATCATAGTCATCATGCGCGTTAGTCAGTTCTAGGCCCATCTCACACGACTGACCGACCATCGATGTTCTTTCCGCGCGAGGGTGTTACTTTTTAATGCATCTTATTATTTACGCTGGTGGATGTAAGACCAGCTACCCTCACTGACGCAGCTATGGTCAATTTGGTGTTATACTTGTTTATAAATGCCTTCTAATCTGTCTCAAGTCTGTCCGTCCTGTCTATTATCATCCCAACTGCCTGTGGGGGAGTTGATCCTGTAGGTGCAGCAGCAGCAGCAAGTGGTGGTGGTGGACTGTGGGGGAGTTGATCCTGTATTTGCAATGGCAGCAGGTGGTGATGGTGGACTGTGGGGGAGGTGATCTTGTAGGTACAGCCGCAGCAGCAGGTGGTGGTAGTGGACTGTGGGGGAGTTGATCCTGTAGGTGCAGCAGCAACAACAACACCAGCAGCAGCAGCAGCAAGTGGTGGTAGTGGACTGTGGGTGAGTTGATCCTGTAGGTGCAGCAGCAGCAGGTGGTGGTGGTCTGTGGGGGAGTTGATCCTGTAGGTAAAGTAGCAGCAGGTGGTGGTGGTCTGTGGGGAAGTTGAGCCTGTAGGTGCAGCAGCAGCAGTAACAACAGCAGCCCCAGCAGCAGCAGCAGCCACAGATGGTGGTGGTGGACTGTGGGGGAGTTGATCCTGTAGATGCAGCAGGTGACGGTAGTGGACTGTGGAGGAAATTGATCCTGTAGGTGCAGCAGCAGCAGCAGCAACAACAACAACAGCAGCAGCAGCAGCAGATGGTGGTGGCGGCGGCCTGTGGGGGACTTGATCCTGTAGGTGCAGCAGCAGGTGGTGGTGGTGGCCTGTGGGGCGAGTTGATCCTGTAGCTGCAGCATCAGGTGGTGGTGGTGGGATTGGGGAGTTGTTCTGTAAGGCAGCAGCAGCAGCAGCTGGTGGTGGACTGTGGTGGAGTTGATCCTGTGCAGCAGCGAAAGCAACAAAACACACAAGCAGCAGCAGCAGGTGGTGGTAGTGGACTGTGGGGTGAAGTGACTCTGTGGATGCAGCAGGAAGCAGGTGATGGTAGTGGACTGTGGGGGAGTTGATACTGTAGGTGCAGCAACAGCTGCAGGTGGTGGTAGTGGACTTTGGGGGGAGTTGATCCTGTAGGTGCAGCAGCAGCAGCAACAACAGCAGCAGCAGCAGCAGCAGCAGGAGCAGCAGCAGCAGCAGCAGCAGCAGCAGCAGCAGCAGGTGGTGGTGGCGGCGGCCTGTGGGAGAGTTGATCCTGTAGGTGCAGAAGCAGGTGGTGGTGGTGGCCTGTGGGGGAGTTGATGCTGTAGCTGCAGCATCAGCAACAGGTGGTGGTGGTTGACTGTGGGGGAGTTGATCTTGAAGGTACAGCCGCAGCACCAGGTCGTGATGGACTGTGGGGGAGCTGATCTTGTATGTGCAGCAGCAGTAGGTGGTGGTAGTGGACTGTGGGTGAGTTGATCCTGTATTTGCAATGGCAGCAGGTGGTGATGGTGGACTGTGGGGGAGGTGATCTTGAAGGTACAGCCGCAGCACCAGGTGGTGATGGACTGTGGGGGAGGTGATCTTGTAAAGATTCTTGTATGTGCAGCAGCAGTAGGTGGTGGTAGTGGACTGTGGGTGAGTTGATCCTGTATTTACAATGGCAGCAGGTGGTGATGGTGGACTGTGGGGGAGTTGATCCTGTAAGTGCAGCAGCAGCAACAACAACAAGAGCAGCAGCTGTGGTGGTAGTGTACTGTGGGGGAGTTGATCCAGCAGCAGCAACAGTAGGTGGTGGTGGTGGACTGTGGTGGAGTTGATCCTGTAGGTGCAGCAGCTGCACCACCAGCAGCAACAACAACAACATAAGCAGCAGCAGCAGGTGGTGGTAGTGGATTGTGGGGCAGTTGATTCTGTAGGTGCAGCAGCAACAGCAGCAGGTGGTGGTGGAACGTGGGGGAGTTTATCCTGTAGGTGCAGCAGCAGCTGCAGTTGGTGGTGGTATACTGTGGGGGAGTTGATCCTGTAGGTGCAGCAGCACCAGGTGGTGATGGACTGTGGGGGAGGTGATCCTGTAGGTGCAGCAGCAACAGGTGGTGATGGTGGACTGTGGGGTAGTTGATCCTGTAGGTGCAGGAGCAACAGCAGGTGGTGGTGGACTGTGGGGGAGGTGATCTTGTAGGTGCAGCAGCAGGTGGTGGTGGACTGTGGGGTAGTTGATCCTGTAGGTGCAGCTCCAGAGTGGTGGTGGACTGTGGGGGAGTTGATGCCCTAGGTGCAGCAGCAACAGCAACAACAGTAGCAGGTGGTGGTAGTGGACTGTGGGGGAATTGGTCCTCTAGGTGCAGTGGCGTCAGGTGGTGATGGTGGACTGTGGGGGAGGTGATCCTGTAGGTGCAGCTGCAGAGTGGTGGTGGACTGTGAAAGCATGCCTCAGGTGCAGCAGCAACAGCAACAACAGTAGCAGGTGGTAGTGTGACCAGGGGGGAAAGGAGTTCCCAAGGTAGCTGCAGAGTGGTGGTGGACTGTGGGGCAGTTGGATCTCAGAAGCAGCAGAGTGGTGGTGGACTGTGGGGGAGTTGATGCCCTAGGTGCAGCAGCAACAGCAACAACAGTAGCAGGTGGTGGTAGTGGACTGTGGGGGAGTTGGTCCTGTAGGTGCAGTGGCGGCAGGTGGTGAGTGTGGACTGTGGGGGAGGTGATCCTGTAGGTGCAGCTGCAGAGTGGTGGTGGACTGTGGGGGAATTGATGTCCTAGGTGCAGCAGCAACAACAGCAGCAGTAGGTGGTAGTGGACTGTGGGCGAGTTGATCCTGTAGCTGCATTGGCGGCAGGTGGTGATGCAGGACTGTGGGAGTGGTGATCTGCAGCAGCACAGCAGGTGGTGATGGTGATCAGGGGAGTGATCTCAAGTGTTAGGCAGCAGGTGGTGATGGTGGACTGAGGGGGAGGTGATCCTGTAGGTGCAGTGGCAACAGGTTGTGGTGATGGTGGACTGTGGGGGAGGTGATTCTGTAGGTGCAGTGGTTGCAGGGGTGATGGTGGAGTGTGGGGGAGTCGATCCTGTAAGTGCAGAAGCAGCAGGTGGTGGTGGTGGAGTGTGGGGGAGGTGATCCTGTAGGTGCAGTGGCAGCTGGTGGTGATGGTGGAGTGTCGGGGAGGTGATCCTGTAGGTGCAGCAACAGCAGCAAGGGGTGGTGGTGGGCTGTGGGGTAGTTGATCCTGTAGGTGCAGCAGGAGCAGCAGCAGGTGGTGGCGGTGGTGGAGGACTGTGGGGGAGTTGAAGCTGTAGGTGCAGCAGCAGCAGGTGGTGATGGTGGACTGTGGGGGAGGTGATCTTGTATGTGCAGCAGCAGTAGGTGGTGGTAGTGGACTGTGGGTGAGGTGATCTTGTTGGTGCAGTGGCAGCAGGTGGTGATGGTGGATTGTGGGGGAGTTGATCCTGTAGGTGCAGTAGCAGCCGCAGCAGCAACAACAGCAGGTGGTGGTAGTGGACTGTGGGGGAGTTGATCCTGTAGGTGCAGTGGCAGCAGGTGGTGATGGTGGACTATGGGGGAAGTGATCCTGTAGGTGCAGCAGCATCAGGTGCATGGTGGACTGCAGGGTGACGGTGGAGGCCACCGTGGGGGAGGATGTGGTACTGTAGTCGTAATTCATCGTACATCCTTCACGGGACAATTAACGTCGCACCTTAATAACACCTGAACCACCACCACCTACCTCCCCGGCCCGCCTCCACGGCCTCACTTGGGTTTTGGTTGTCCCAGCCATTGTTTAATTCGTGTCTTATTTATCTCAGGTATTGTTTCAGTCGTTTTTTTGGTTTGTCCCAGCCTTTGTTTGGCGAGTTTCTTGTTTAACTCGTAATTTGTCTTTTGTCTTGTTTATTTTATTTACATTTTCAGTTATTGCTTAATATCCTGTATAGTTCACATTTGATCTCCTGCTCTGTTTGATGCGCTTTTTGTTTACATCCTGTCTTGTATATGTGGTTTTATTTTCCTGTTAACGTGTGTCTTGTTTGCCTTACACCTTGCTTTATTATTACTATTTTTATCTAGTAATTTATTTTGTACTTTGTTTAACTTGTTTCTTGTGCTATGTTATAATATTTTGTCGAAATTGTTTGCATATGTTGTTTATTTCTTACTAGTTTCTCTTGCTTTGACTAATACTGTTTACCTTGTTTGTTTTAATGTTCAGTGTATATATTCGGATCTTGTTTACCACGTAGGTACCTTGTTTGTCTAGTCGCTCGGTTAAGAAAGTCTTCCTGTCAGTGTTATGTTGTTGTCGCCATATTTCTGTTGTCAACTCGAGCAGACTTCAAGTGTCGGTTAAACCACAGGTATGGCTGAGGCGTTGGTCTGCAGGTTTGTCTTAGTTGTGGTGGTGGTGTGGTGGTGGTGTGGTGTGTTAGGTGTGGTGGTGGTGTGGTGTGTGATGTGTTAGGTGTGGTGATGGTGTGGTAGTGGTGTTGTGTGTGGTGTTGGTAGTATTGTGTGTAGTATGTTAGGTATGGTGATGTGTTAATTGTGGTGGTGGTGGTATTGTTAGGTGTGGTGGTGGTGGTATTGTTAGGTGTGGTGGTGGTGCTGATGTTGTGTCAAGTGTGGTGGTGTCTGATCCAGGGTGGCGGAAGTGGAGAAGGAGGAGGAGGTGAAGAAGGAAATGGGAAAGAAGGTGGTGGTGTAGGAGGAGGAATAAATTGTAATAAGAACAGACAAAGAAGAAAATAAGTAGAAAAGAAGAAGAAAATAGAAGAAAACGAAGAACGTGTTGGTAAGAGAGAGGAATCAGGGAGTGCCGAGGAAGATTAGTTCAGAAACTGGGGTAGACAGAGGCAAATGCTTAAAGAACCTTGCCCATAGTTTAACCATGCCGGGGGATCGAACCCAGGTCCGATCGCTTGCGAGGCGAGCTTGCTTGACCATTACACCACAGATACGAACACGTACGGCTCACCTGAAGATTAGTCCCTGCAGTTTATTTTACCCTAAGATTAACCTCTAACACTTTTTTGGGGAGATTAAGTTGGGTTGGGTTAGTTTAGATTAGATTAGGTTAGGTTAGGTTAGATTATAATTAGGGTGGTTAATCTTAAGGTGAAATAGCTGGACTAATCTTCGTTGATCCCCTACAGTCAAGTTAACAAAATGCAAGCTGTATGGGATTAGATTTAACTATTAATCTATGTACTGTTATCAAACCTAACATAATGTAACGTAACGTTACGTAATGTAACATAACGTAACGTAATTTATAATAGAATAATAAAAAAAATTTAAAACTTAAAACTAATGAAAAAATACAGCAAACGAAAAAGAAAAATGATTTATCGATGTATTATTATTATTATTATTATTATTATTATTATTATTATTATTATTATTATTATTATTATTATTTATATTATTATTATTATTATTATTATTATTATTATTATTATTATTATTATTATTATTATTATTAAGCTCTAGTACATCGACTATTGTTAAGCCACCAAAGAATTACTAAAAATTTCGTTTTTTCCTACACCACTCAGTTTGAGTGTTCAGCCCAGCCCACTGACTACCGACCAGCCGCCATCATATTAATAACTTTCATTTTGTTTTAATTTAGTATTATTTTATAATAGATAAAAGCCTAAATCGGTTGTGATATCTGCTATTATAAATTAATTAACGAATTTATATATTGTTACGTAGTACTATCTTATATATCGGTTCGTTAATATTAGAAAAGTGGGATCTTTTTAAGCGGAGTTTAAATGGCTGCCGGTGGACGTGTTGTTGTCAACTGGGGAAAGGATTTAAAGTGTAAGTTAACACGAACAACAGTGCCTTAGCGTGTGACTAAAAAGGATTAAAGTTTTTATGAGAATGCCAAGAAGAGACGACAGTGCTCTGATATACAGTAGAGTTTAGAGTAAAAATGGTTGAAGAACTTAGGAAAAGGATGGTCATCTGGGCTCTGATTCGGTTGTTTGGGTAGAGCGAAGTAATCAATCGTCCTTTTAATTAGAAATGAACAGTTCAAAATAAATGGAATGCTTTCTATCAGCGGTTCAGAAACAGTTGCATTCCAAATAACAAGATGTATATAAAAAACTGCCGACAAAGCGGTGCTCTTTAAGGGAAGATAATGCACCAAGTCTGTAAGAGAAAGTTCACCTGACCATGACATCAGCCCGCAGTGTCTACCTCCTAACGCCCCTGGTATGTTATAGTCAATGAATCAAGGGATCATTGCACATTTGAAGAAGCTTAACACGCCAAAGCCTCTTAATGGCATGTTAAATGCTGGCGAAGGTGGTGATCTCGACGCTGCACGAGGCTCCTGGATAAATTACAATATTTATCACACCATCACTGAACCCCGAGTCCTAGCCAGACGTTACACAAGCTACAGGTAATAGTGTTGTGGTGCAAACTATGGCCTTCAGTGGTAAATGAGTCAGAGGTTCACTGATTCAACTGTAGAAATCAAGTATCCTTGAAATAGTAAAATTGTTCCAGGGTTTGATGTCATGGACACCCAGGACTTAGATAATAAGCCTTGTGAAGTGTAACAATCATATACAGCAGAGTTAGT
>NW_024754284.1:0-17957 GCF_018991925.1 Homarus americanus | reverse complement strand
ATTTTGAATATAAACATCATATTTTTGCATTAGACATACAAATTTTAGATAAAAAATTTTCTCAAATTATATATGTTATCTTTTGTGCAAAATATATGACATTTATATTCAAAATAATCCTGGTCTTACAAGGAATCCAGCAATGTCAATTATATTATCCTAACTTTAGTTTGAGGTATTATTTATTAAAATTTAGTGGTTATCCCACACATCTCCTTGGGACGGTTGGTGGGGGGTGGGGGGGAGGGAGGGACCGACCGACCATCTGTTATCCAGTGAAGAATTATTTTTTTTTTTATTAACTGAAGATATTTGTTTTAGCTCATAAAATTCATACAAATTATCCGGTCTGAATATAATTTACATTGCTAGAATTCTTATAATTTGATGATCATTTTGAATATAAACATCATATTTTTGCATTAGACATACAAATTTTAGATAAAATTTTTTCTCAAATTAACTATGTTATCTTTTGTGCAAAATATATGACATTTATATTCAAAATATTCCTGGTCTTACAAGGAATCCAGCAATGTCAATTATATTATCCTAACTTTAATCTGAGGTATTATTTAATACTAAATGTTAAAAACCCTGGAAGGGAGGATTGGTGGGGGGTGGGGGGGAGGGTTGGGACTGACCGCGCGGTTGGAAGAGGGGGGGAGGCAAGGTGGGGTACTTTGATTGACAGATAGTGTTGTGAAGATTATTATTTTTTTTATTAACTGAAGATATTTGTTTTAGCTCATAAAATTCATACAATTTACCCGGTCAGAATATAATTTACATTGCTGGAATTCTTATAATTTGGTGATCATTTTGAATATAAACATCATATATTTTTCATTAAACATACAAATTTTAGATAAAATTTTTTCTCTAGGTAACTATGTTATCTTTTGTGCAAAATATATGACATTTATATTCAAAATATTCCTGGTCTTACAAGGAATCCAGCAATGTCAATTGTATTATCCTAACTTTAGTTTGAGGTATTATTTATTAAAATTTAGTGGTTTTCCCCCCAAAATTTCTCTGAGAGGGAAGAGCCAGCGAGTGTAGTGTGAGAGAGGGAGGGAGTTGAGTCCATTATTTGAATGGACATTAACTTGGCGACTGTATTTCTCTTAAGTATTAATTGTGTGCATGCACCATCATAAAATTAAGATGTTATTTTTACTACAACATAGGTATGTGCCTTCAAAAAGTGGAGTTTGGGGGTCAGGCCGGTTTCTATTGGAATTAATCCCATATGTTCTGTTGTTCACTTAACGCGGATTTCACTTAACGCGGGACCCTCTGGGTTCAATTGACGGCGTTAAGTGGGGTACCTTTTAATATATATATATATATATATATATATATATATATATATATATATATATATATATATATATATATATATATATATATATATATTTATATATATATATATATTTATATGTATATATATATATATATATATATATATATATATATATATATATATATATATATATATATATATATATATATATATATATATATATATATATATATATATATATATATACACACACACACACACACCTGAGCCGACTTACGACTACATTAGACTTCGGCAAATGAGACTTGACCACCTCGAATATAGATAAAAAAAAAATTTAAACCAACACACGCATTTTCTATACCGAAACGTTTCCAGTTAATGTAGTCTCCATGTATAATTAGAAAATTATGGGGGCCCCATGTGCATTCAGCTGACTACATTAAAGGTAAGTGCTCAGTCACACTGTAACCATTCCTTATTATTTATTACTTTCACTGTACTGTATCCATTCCTCATTATTCATTACTTTTACTGTACTGTATTTCATTGTAGATTATTTATCTATATGGGACTTCGACCATTAGGACTCGACCTGGATTTGGGTCCCTAACATTAAATTAGGGGTCTGAATATCATATATATATATATATATATATATATATATATATATATATATATATATATATATATATATATATATATATATATATATATATATATATATATATATATATATATATATATATATATATATATATATATATATATACAATCAACACCTCAACCCACCAGGATTCGAACCCACGGCACACAAGCCTATGACTGTGACCGGGGAACGCTAACCACTGGACCACCAGGATTTGGTTGTCCAGTGGTTACTTGATCTATCATAAACTCGAATCCTGGCGGGTTCAAGTGTTAGAATAATAGAATCGCGTGCTTTATTGGGCTAATGAAAATATATATATATATATATATATATATATATATATATATATATATATATATATATATATATATATATATATATATATATATATATATATATATATATATATATATATATATATATATATACACACACACACACACACACACACACACACAGTATTACGCTTTTCTGGCAGTTTCTATATAGCGATTTCTAGAAGTATATGGGTGCTTAAGCCAGAACCGAACTTTCACTTTACGCGGTTCATCTACCCATATACGCATGAAGTATAATTTTTTTTTTTTACCTCATAAAATTCATACAAATTACCCGGCCAGAATATAATTTACATTGCTGGAATTCTTACAATTTGATGATCATTTTGAATATAAACATCATAGATTTTGCATTAGACATACAAATTTTAGATATAATGTTTACTCTGAGTAAATATGTTATCTTTTGTGCAAAATATATGACATTTATATTCAAAATATTCCTGGTCTTACAAGGAATCCAGCAATGTCAATTATATTATCCTAACTTTAGTTTGAGGTATTATTTATTACTAAAAAGGTAAATATTCTGGTTTTCCCACACATCTGGGAGGGAGGGACCGACAGACTATCTGGCACGGTGTGAAGAATATTTTTTTTTTTTTATTAATTGAAGATATTTGTTTTAGCTCATAAAATTCATACAAATTACCTGGCCAGAATATAATTTACATTGCTGGAATTCTTACAATTTGATGATCATTTTTAATATAAGCATCATAGATTTTGCATTAGACATACAAATTTTAGATTAATGTAAGTATTTTCTTTACTCTGAGTAAATATGTTATCTTTTGTGCAAAATATATGACATTTATATTCAAAATATTCCTGGTCTTACAAGGAATTCAGCAATGTCAATTATATTATCCTAACTTTAATCTGAGGTATTATTTAATACAAAATGTTAAAATTTAGTTTTTTCACCCAACATTTCTCTTGTAGGGAGGGTTGTTGGGGAGTGGGGTGGAGGGTTGGGACGGACCGACCATCTGGCGCGGTTGGAAGAGGGGGAGAGGCAAGGTGGGGTGCTTTGATTGACAGACAGTTTCGTGAAGAATATTTTTTTTATTATTTACTGAAGATATTTGTTTTAGCTCATAAAATTCATACAAATTACCTGGCCAGAATATAATTTACATTGCTGGAATTCTTACAATTTGATGATCATTTTGAATATAAACATCATAGATTTTGCATTAGACATACAAATTTTAGATTAATGTAAGTATTTTGTTTACTCTGAGTAAATATGTTATTTTTTGTGCAAAATATATGACATTTATATTCAAAATATTCCTGGTCTTACAAGGAAATAAAAAATGTCAATTATATTATCCTAACTTTAATCTTGAGATATTATTTATTACTAAATGTTAAAATTTAGTGGTTTTCCCCCCAAAATTTCTCAGAGAAGGAAGAGCCAGCGAGTGTAGTGTGAGAAGAGGGGGAGGGAGTTGAGTCCATTATTTGAATGGACATTAACTTGGCGACTGTATTTCTCTATTTCTCTTAAGTATTAATTGTGTGCATGTACCATCATAAAATTAAGATGTTATTTTTACTACAACATAGGTATTGTGTCGGAAAATGTTTTCTATCACTCAACGGTGTGTTAATCCGCTAACTATTGCTAAAGGTTTAATCAACCTGGAAAAGAATAAGTCGTTAGATGTTACAAATGAAGATATTTCCATAGCTAAAGGTTGCATACATAATGTTTTACATAAGAAATATGTTTCAAGCATTCCAAAAGATTTGAAACAGCCTTGATAAACTTGAAAAGAAATAAGAATATCCATATTACCAAGGCTGATAAGTCTAATGCTATTGATATTTTGGATAAAAGTGACTACAATGATAAGATGAATTCATTATTTAATGATGAAAGCACGTATTGTGAGCTTACGAAAGATCCCCTGGAAAATATTAATAAGTTATCTAATTCCAAAATGAAGATGTTATTGAAAAACAACCCCGATCTCATCAAACAGCTCTTTCAAATCAATCCCACTTTACCTTATATGTATGGATTGATCAAAACACACAAGGTTAACAATCCCTTACGTCCTATCGTGAGTTCTGTGGGATCTGTTACTTACAAATTATCCAAGTGGCTGGTAAAGATGCTATCCCCTCCTACAGGCCAAATATCTAATTCACATATACACAATAGCAGTGATTTAATTGATAAACTCAAGAAACACAATGAACCTTGCGAATTAATAAATTTTGATGTAAATTCATTGTTCACTAGAGTACCTGTGAAAGACCTACTTTCATTTCTTAAAGATAAATTACAGCTGTTAGATTTAACTATTGAACATGATACTTTCCTCAAATTGGTAGAGTTATGCATAACTGACAATGTGTTTAGAGCAAATGGGAAGTTCTACAAGCAAATATTTGGCATGAGCACGGGTAATTGTCTTTCTGCTCCTCTAGCCTGTATTTATATGGAGTTTTTTGAGTCTAGATTACTACCCAATATAGTGGACTTTATTCCTCCATGGTATAGATATGTAGATGATGTTCTTTGTCTTTGGCCCAGAAACAGTGACCCTTTGGAATTTTTAGACAAGCTTAATGATATTGTCCCAAGTATCACATTCAAAATTGAAAGAGAAATAAATGGATCCCTTCCATTCCTTGATATGCTTATCATGAGAAATGGCCAAAACTACAAATTTAAGGTATACAGAAAGTCCGCACAGGTAGACAGTTTCATTCACTTTTTATCGAATCACCTGGAGTCTACCAAAATGTCAGTTTTTTCTGCTATGTTCTTAAGATGCCTGCGTATTTGTGACTCTGAATTTATTGACGATGAATTGAAACACATTAGTTCCATTGCACAGAAACTCGGGTACCCTTCTGTGTTTGTTGATCGTTGTTTTAAAAGGGCTAAAAAATCCTTTCATTCCTCTCAAACCAGACAAATTCCTACACTTAAGAATATTTTGACTCTGCTCTATCGTAATGAATTTGTCCCGTTAGTTCGGTCCCTCAAGCTTCTAAATATTAACCCTTTAGGTGCGTAATTAAATTTCGCGCCGGTTCCTGAAAAGTGTCAATTATCCTGCCAAAAATGAATTTCATATAATCACATTTTCTATATGTTTTTCCTAGAGAACTTTTAGTATATTTTCCAAATCTGGAACAAAAATTCACATATGTGTGCAAATTTTAGAGAAAAAATGACATTTATACCCAAAAATGCAGGAAATTGGTATAAATCAATGTCTGGTATATGGCAAATAAATTAAATCAATTTGGTTACTAAACAGCAAATTTAGATATGTATTACATATTCAGATAATATCAAACAAAATAGTACAAAAATAAGCTATATTGCATTCAGGAAATACTCCTATACCTCAATACATAATATGTCCGCATGTCGTCTCATTTGGGGAAGTTTTTTCAAGGCCGTGGGATATCCCCGCTTGTCGCATTTAATTAATATAATATTTTGGGTGGGTTTACCCGCATGCCGCATCCAAAGGGTTAATGTTGTTTTCAAGTATGACTCAACCATTACCAATATGTAATAAGAACTAGCCCAAGTTTGAATGTAAATGGAAGTGTTTATTGTATTCCATGTAGCAAATGTAATTGTAATTATGTAGGACAGACAGGAAAAACACTGCAGCTCAGAATCAAACAACATAAGTATAATATCAGAACAGCATCTGAAAGCAGTGCCTTGTTCGTCCATGTTAGGAATAATAATCACCCCATTGCTAGGGAAAAAAGCTTAGAAGTATTTAAATCATCTTGTGTCACAGAAAGACTTCTGGTTGAAGCTAGTTTGATTAAGGAATTGAAATCAATAAACCTTAGTGATGGTCAGTTCAAAACTGATAATATGTTACATAAATTTATTTGTCAGTGGCCCAAGGTTAAAAATGCTTTGAAAACCTTTGATATAGTTGTATGATAGTTATTTTGTGGGTCCCTTATTTTTTACCTGACCTGACTAGTCACGTCACCCCCCTTTTCTTAAGCTCCTCTACGTGTGTGTTGGTGTGGGGATTAGTGGATGACATCATTATGACCTGACCTCATGTTTTTAAGGTCACCCTGTATATTTAAGCCTCTCTCTATCCATGTAATCCAGTTACCTCTGAAGATGTCTTGAATACATATACATATACATATACATATACACACAGTATTACCCTGCTTTACACGGTTTCACTTTCCGCGATTTCTCATTTACGCGGACTTTTACTGTACGCGGTGCATCTACAGTGACCCCTCGTTTAACGAACGCCTCGGTTAACGAAATTTCGGTTAACGAACTGCCTTCCATAAGGATCTTCTATTCGGTTAACGAATTTCTTACGAACCGACCTCAACATGTTTTCGCTTGCACTGACCGGGCAACCAGCTTTAGTATCATTCCGCCAATACAATAATCGGTTCTAGGGCTTAAATTCCTTACTATTTTAGTAAATATCAAGAAGTTTATACTATTCAATAATTTTAAAAGTTTAATATTAACTTTTTTAGTCATTTTAACAATTATTGAACATTATTGAAGGTAAAGAAACTAGTTTCTGGCGTGCCATCCAGCCTGTTAACACACCAGACAGTCATTAGTCTCTCTCTGTTTTCAGTGGAGGTAACATCTTGCTTGAGACTCTCTTCAACTAAACGCTTTTTTTCTGTGTTTCCAAGCAAATTATTGGTCATTTTGAAATATATTTTACATATTGACAATATATAATGCAGTGCAGTGTTGATTTAAAGAAAATAATCTTGAAATACACCAAGAGAACTAAAATTTTATGGATGAAATGGTGCCATGGGGTGACTTCTCTTCCACCCCAATGCCTTTTCTTCTTCCTTCTCCTCCACCCCCATTCTAATTCCCATCATCATCCAGGAGCCTTCTACATACACACCTCAAAGTAAGTGAACTTTTCTACCATTTTTGTTGAATTTAGGAAATTTTCGGTGAGCTGGAACCAATTACCCAAAAACCCATTGAAACAATGGTTTCGGTTAACGAACTTTTCGGTTAACGAACGACCTTCTGGAACGGATTGAGTTCGTTAACCGAGAGGTCACTGTACTCATATACGCGTGAAGTATAATTATTATTTTTTTATTTAGCTCATAAAATTCATACAAATTACCCGGCCAGAATATAATTTACATTGCTGGAATTCTTACAATATGATGATCATTTTGAATATAAACATCATGGATTTTGCATTAGACATACAAATTTTAGATCTAATGTAATAATTTGGTTTACACAAAGCAAGTATTTTATCTTTTGTGCAAAATATATGAAGTTTACATTCAAAATATTCCCTGACCTGCAAGGAATCCAGAAATGTCAATTATATTATCCTAACTTTAGTCTGAGTTATTATTTATTACTAAAAATATAAATTACTATTTTCTCCCAAAGCTTCTCTGGTAGGGAGGGAGGGACCGACCCAGATAGGGCCGAGTATTTTGATTGACAGATAGTGTCCTTGAAGAATATTTCTTTGTTTATTAAATGAAGATATATGTTTTAGCTCATAAAATTCATACAAATTACCCGGCCAGAATATAATTTGCATTGCTGGAATTCTTACAATATGATGATCATTTTGAATATAAACATCATGGATTTTGCATTAGACATACAAATTTTAGATCTAATGTAATAATTTGGTTTACACAAAGCAAATATTTTATCTTTTGTGCAAAATATATGACGTTTACATTCAAAATATTCCCTGACCTGCAAGGAATCCAGAAATGTTAATTATATTATCCAAACTTTAGTCTGAGGTATTATTTATTACTAAAACTTAAAATCTAGTTCTTTCACCCAACATTTCTCTGGTAGGGAGGTGGGGTGGGGGGGAGGGTTGGGATCGACCACCATCTGGCGCGGTTGGAAGAGGGGGGAGGCAAGTTGGGGTACTTTGATTGACAGATAGTGTCGTGAAGAATATTTTTTTTTTTATTAACTGAAGATATTTGTTTTAGCTCATAAAATTCATACAAATTACTGGACCAGAATATAATTTACATTGCTGGAATTCTTACAATATGATGATCATTTTGAATATAAACATCATGGATTTTGCATTAGACATACAAATTTTAGATCTAATGTAATAATTTGGTTTACACAAAGCAAGTATTTTATCTTTTGTGCAAAATATATGAAGTTTACATTCAAAATATTCCCTGACCTGCAAGGAATCCAGAAATGTCAATTATATTATCCAAACTTTAGTCTGAGGTATTATTTATTACTAAATGTTAAAATCTAGTGTTTCACCCAATCGTTTCTCAGAGAGGTAGGGGCCAGTAAGCTGGGAAGGGGGGGGGTGGGGATTTGAGTCCATTATTTGAATGGACATTAACCTGGCGACTGTATTTCTCTTAAATATTAATTGTTTAAGCATACCATCATAAAATTTAGATGTTAGTTTTACTACAACATAGGTATTGTGTCGGAAAAAGTGGAGTTTGGGGGTCGGGCCAGTCTCTATTGGAATTAATCCCATATGTTCTGTTGTTCACTTTAAGCGATTTTCACTTTCCGCGGTACCCTGTGGGTTCAATTGACCGCGTAAATCGGGGTACTACTGTATATATATACAGTATTACCCCGCCTAACGCGGTTTCACTTAACGCGTTTTTTCATATACGCGGTGCCTCGCCAGAAGCGAACTTTCACTTAACACGGATTTTTTCCACATATACGCAGTGAGTGTCCGGCTCGAAACGCTATTTTTAGATTTGCCCCACCCGCCACCCTGCCTGACTGCCTGTTTTAGCTCATAAAATTCATACAAATTACCCGGCCAGAATATAATTTACATTGCTGGAATTCTTACAATATGATGATCATTTTGAATATAAACATCATAGATTTTGCATTAGACATACAAATTTTAGATATAATGTTTATTCTGAGTAAATATGTTATTTTTTGTGCAAAATATATGACATTTGTATTCAAAATATTCCTGGTCTTACAAGGAATCCAGCAATGTCAATTATATTATCCTAACTTTAGTTTGAGGTATTATTTATTACTAAAAAGTTAAATATTCTGGTTTTCCCACACATCTCCTTGGGACGGTTGGTGGGGGGTGGGGGGGGAGGGAGGGACCGACCGACCATCTGTTACCCTGTGAAGAATATTTTTTTTTTTATTAACTGAAGATATTTGTTTTAGCTCATAAAATTCATACAAATTACCCGGTCAGAATATAATTTACATTGCTGGAATTCTTATAATTTGATGATCATTTTGAATATAAACATCATAGATTTTGCATGAGACATACAAATTTTAGATAAAATGTTTACTCTGAGTAGATATGTTCTCTTTTGTGCAAAATATATGACATTTATATTCAAAATATTCCTGGTCTTACAAGGAATCCAGCAATGTCAATTATATTATCCTAACTTTAATCTGAGGTATTATTTAATACAAAATGTTAAAATTAATTTTTTCACCCAACCTTTCTCTTGAAGGGAGGGTTGGGACGGACTGACCATCTGGCTGGTTGGAAGATGGGGGTAGGCAAGGTGGGGTACTTTGATTGACAGATAGTGTTGTGAAGAATATTTTTTTTTTTATTAACTGAAGATATTTGTTTTAGCTCATAAAATTCATACAAATTACCCGGCCAGAATATAATTTACATTGCTGGAATTCTTACAATTTGGTGATCATTTTGAATATAAACATCATATATTTTGCATTAGACATACAAATTTTAGATAAAATGTTTTCTCTGAGTAAATATGTTATCTTTTGTGCAAAATATATGACATTTATATTCAAAATATTCCTGGTCTTACAAGGAATCCAGCAATGTCAATTGTATTATCCTAACTTTAGTTTGAGGTATTATTTATTAAAATTTAGTGGTTTTCCCCAAAAATTTCTCAGAGAGGGAAGAGCCAGCAGTGTAGTGTGAGAAGAGGGGGAGGGAGTTGAGTCCATTATTTGAATGGACATTAACTTGGCGACTGTATTTCTCTATTTCTCTTAAGCATTAATTGTGTGCATGTACCATCATAAAATTAAGATGTTATTTTTACTACAACATAGTTATGTGTCGTCAAAAAGTGAAGTTTGGGGGTCGGGCCGGTTTCTATTGGAATTAATCCCATATGTTCTGTTGTTCACTTAACGCGGTTTTCAGTTAACGCGGTACCCTCTGGGTTTTATTGACCGCGTTAAGTGGAGTACAACTGTAATATATATATATATATATATATATATATATATATATATATATATATATATATATATATATATATATATATATATATATATATATATATATATATATATATATATATATATATATACAGTCAACCCTCACTTTACGCGGTTAATGTAACCCACAGGGTATAGCGGAAAGTGAGAAACGCGTAAAGTGAATAACATAACATATGGGATTAAATGAAATAGAGACCAGCTGACCCCCAAACTCCACTTTTTCCAACACAATACCTATGTTCTAGTAAAAATATCATCTTAATTTTATGATGGTACATGCACACAATTAATACTTAAGAGAAATAGAGAAATACAGTCGCCAAGTTAATGTCCATTCAAATAATGGACTCAACTCCCTCCCCTCTTCTCACACTACACTGCTCGCTCTTCCCTCTCTGAGAAATTTTGGGGGGAAAACCACTAAATTTTAATAAATAATACCTCAAACTAAACTTAGGATAATATAATTGACATTGCTGGATTCCTTGTAAGACCAGGAATATTTTGAATATAAATGTCATATATTTTGCACAAAAGATAACATATTTACTCAGAGTAAACATTATATCTAAAATTTGTATGTCTAATGCAAAGTCTATGATGTTTATATTCAAAATGATCATCAAATTGTAAGAATTCCAGCAATGTAAATTATATTCTGGCTGGGTAATTTGTAAGAATTTTATGAGCTAAAACAAATATCTTGAGTTAATAAAAAAAATTATATTCTTCACGACACTATCTGTCAATCAAAGTACCCCACCTTGCCTTCCCCCCTCTTCCAACCGGCCAGATGGTCGGTCCATCCCAACCCTCCCCCCACCCCCCACCAACCCTCCCTTCAAGAGAAAGGTTGGGTGAAAAAACTAGATTTTCACATTTAGTATTAAATAATACCTCAGATTAAAGTTAGGATAATATAATTGACATTGCTGGATTCTTTGTAAAACCAGGAATATTTTGAATATAAATGTCATATATTTTGCACAAAAGATAACATATTTACTCAGAGTAAACATTATATCTAAAAATTTTATGTCTTGTGCAAAATATATGATGTTTATATTCAAAATGATCATCAAATTGTAAGAATTCTAGCAATGTAAATTATATTCTGGCCGGGTAATTTGTATGAATTTTATGAGCTAAAACAAATATCATCAGTTAATAAAAAAAACAAAAATATTCTTCACACGGTTAACAGGTGGTCGGTCGGTCCCTCCCTCCCCCCCACCCCCCACCAACCGTCCCTACCAGATGTGTGGGAAAACCAGAATATTTACCTTTTTAGTAATAAATAATACCTCAAACTAAAGTTAGGATAATATAATTGACATTGCTGGATTCCTTGTAAGACCAGGAATATTTTGAATACAAATGTCATATATTTTGCACAAAAAATAACACATTTACTCAGAGTAAACATTATATCTAAAATTTGTATGTCTAATGCAAAATCTATGATGTTTATATTCAAAATGATCATCATATTGTAAGAATTCCAGCAATGTAAATTATATTCTGGCCGGGTAATTTGTATGAATTTTATGAGCTAAAACAGGCAGGCAGGCGGGTGGCGGGTGGGGTGAATCTAAAAATAGCGTCTCGAGCCGGACACTCTGCGCGTATACGTGGAAAAAACCCGTGTTAAGTGAAAGTTCGGCTCTGGTGAGGCACTGCATATACGTGAAATCGCGCTAAGCGAAACCGCGTAAAGCGGGGTATTACTGTACACTGGGGAATTCGCGGGGTCGGCTACTCAGCGACAAACAGCGCTTGTATGGGAGGAATCCACTACAATACTCCCCCTTCCCTCCAGGCGGTTTAGGAGACTTGTTGTCGGCTGGGTTGTATGCCACATGTGAGACATAACGGCGAAGGCGTGGATGGTGCAGGCCGCTAGTGGAGACAACTGTGTCTAGATACACGAGATCTGTGGGAGGAGAGAGGGAGAAGGAGGGTTGTGGAGGCAATGAATGTTGTGCTTCCTTCGCAGCAGGTACAGAGTCCTCAGATGTGCCTGCTGGCATGTGTGGTCCTGGGTCAGGAGCCGGGGCTGCGTTAGGAAGTGTCCATGACAGCAGCAGGGTGCATGACAGCAGCAGGGTCCACGACAGCAGCAGGGTGCAGGACAGTAGCAGGGGGTACCTGAGGGAGAAAAGAGGGGTGTGTGGGTCCGCACTCAGGCGCATGGGCCGCGTCAGGAGCAGGGACTGCCAGGCAGGAGCGGAGGAGGGTCCGCGTCAGGAGGAGGGTCCAGGACAGTGGCAGGGGGTACTGCTGGGCCGGGGGCGGCATCTGAGGCAGGACGGGTGTGCTGGGGTCGGTAGGACATGGTGTTTGGGGCAGGAAGAGGAGCGGCTGTCTGTTTAGAGTAGCAGAGCTGTCTCTGCGTGGGTAAGCCAATCTTCCATGTTGCTTGAAGACTGGGAGAGTGATCAGTTTCTCCTCCTTCCTGTGTGAGTGGTCACTCCGGGGTCACCATTTGTGGGGTACGTGATATTTGGCTCACACTCAGGATGGGATGGAGAAAGGAAGCTCACAATGTGCTCTCTGTATACATATTGTATTGGATGTACAGTGCAGCTTGGTGCTGGGAAGTGGCAGCGTGGCTACAAGCGTGATGTAGAGAGAGCTGGTTGGTGAGGATGCTCAGAGGAAGACCAGCTTGTGGGTCGCCATGTTCGCCGGCGGGAACGAGGGCCGCCAGGCAGGTGAAGAGGAGGTGGTGTTGCTTGCTGGTTGGTGTAGGTAGAAAAGGGTAGGTCACCACGAGGTCAGGTCTTATATAGCGGAGGTAGGAGTGGCTTAATAGTTGACCTCCGTCATGTAAGGCGGCGGTGGTTGACCTAGACCACGAGGCATACACTGGGGAATTCGCGGGGTCGGCTACTCAGCGACAAACAGTGTTTGTAGGGGAGGAATTCACTACAATATAATACATTCACGGAAATGTAATATTTTTGCAACTACAGTGCTCATGTCAACACAAGCTGAGTGAGGGTGACGACGCGCTATGTGTGTGTGTGTGTGAGGTAGCGGGAGCGGGCGGTGTGCAGTGTTCGGTGCCGCCCGCGATTTGAATGGCGCGCAATTTGAGTGTACTTCAATTACTTCAATGTACAGAATATTCCTCCGGCGGGGCAATCCGCATATTTGTGAATCCGTGAATGCTAAACCCGCGTATGTGAAGGGCCGACTGTATTGGTATTATTTGGGTTTTGATTATCTGGGGAACCTTAAAATTCTAACTATGGGATTAAGTACTTTAAACAATAAGACACATTATCTCTACAGGATTTCTGTCACAAAACATTTTTCGATCTCATAAGAAAGTACAGATCATATGGTAGGTTAGGTTAGGTTAGGTTAGGGTATGATGAGTTATCAGGTTAGCTTAAAATACATCGGTAAGAGGGGGGGGGGGTAGTAACTCAAAACTAGTGATTTCCAATAGAAATGAAGGTCTAAATCGTTCATGACACATCGCAAACCATCAGAAAAAAAAGTCTGTATGTCTAAGTACAGTGAGTTCTGCTATAACGCGTGTTTTGATAACGCGAATTTGCTCTAACGCGATTTATGAATTAGGAACGATATTTGTATAACGCGAACGCTTGTTTGCTATAACGCGATTTTTGCTTACTATTTCTCCAATTTTGTGGTATTAATTGTGAATATGGTAAAGAAGAATATCCCCAAGAAGCGTTCTGGTGATAGAATTCCCGGTGATGATCGTAAAAGAAAGGATATAACACTTGAAGAGAAGCTCGATGTTATCAACCTCAAAATCACCCTTCTGCCCCATCAAGTTACATTCATATTTTTCAAGGTAAAGTGTTACATTTACTGTATGATTTCATTATTAGATATGAATGTAACATTTATTTAGACTGTGCTATCCTTTGTGTTAGGCTAACTACTAAATTTTTTCGATTTCGAGTAATCTGCACCTAACCCTATTCTCTCCATAAGCCCTGTTATTTCTATTACGCGATTTTCTATAACACGATATTTTACAAGAACACAATTATCGCGTTATAGCAGAACTACCTGTACAGGGATGACCAAAACTTAAATTTTATCCAATATAGCCTACCTCGAATCTAAACATCCAAATACTCATGGTAGTTAAAGTAAAATTTTACCCATTAATTAATATAAATGATGAAATATCCCAGTGGTTCATTAGTGAATCATCAAAACAATAACAGCACTGTGTTGTCATGTTTAGCTAGCATCAGGCATTCTCAAAACAAAGTCCAGACAATGTCATTACTTCTAAATTTACTGCTATCTCCATCTAGTACTGATATACTCTGTAAATGCACTGAACAAAAAGAAGAGAAAGTCTACCAGTTAAGAGTACATGACAGCTGAGTTGGTGTGAACATGGGAGTTTTTTTATGTCCAAAAGAACATAAGAATGGAGGAAACTGCAGAGGGCCTATTGGCCCATTCTGGGCAGTCTCATTTACACCCAACTCCTATCGTTCATATATCCATCCAACCTATGTTCGTAGCAGCTCTTCACGGCATATTTCTTCACATACTTACGATATGTCCATGACTTAGACCATAAAACACACCCTTAAAACTTACCTGAATGTGGCATTTGGGGTCTGAAGAGGCCATCCTTTCTACTACCTCCGATTGCAGTGATGAGTTTGAAACTAGTGACGTCATTGCAAATGGCGGCCCTGTGTCTAGAAAAATAAACTTACCTCGACTATAGGTGTTTATTGAAATGCATTTTAAGAAGCACGGAATAGCTAATGCTTTAGCTTTCCCAGACTGTCAATAAAAAAGCCGTTTTTTCTCAAAACCAGTTTTTGTGATATAGCTCGAATGCGACGTCAGCAAATGCTACCTAGGTATGTTAATTCCTAGCCACTTTGCCAGGCCAACATACAGGCAATTAAAATATCTAATAAATACAGTGGTCCCTCGGTTAACGAGCACAATTCGTTCCAGCAGGTTGCTCGTTAACCGAAAACTCATTAACCGAAACCATTGTTTCAATGGATTTTTGGGTAATTGGTTCCAGCTCACCGAAGATTGCCTAAATTCAACAAAAAAGGTAGAAAAGTTCACTTACTTTGAGGTGTGTATGTAGAAGGCTCCTGGATGATGATGATGGGAATTAGAATGGGGGTGGAGGAGAAGGGAGAAGAGAAGGCATTGGGGTGGAAGAGAAGTCACCCCATGGCACCATTTCACCCATAAAATTTTAGTTCTCTTGGTGTAATTCAAGATTATTTTCTTTAAATCAACACTGCACTGCATTATATATTGTCAATATGTAAAATAAATTTCAAAATGACCAATAATTTGCTTGTAAACACAGAAAAAAAGCATTTAGTTGAAGAGAGTCTCAAGCAAGATGTTACCTCCACTGAAAACAGAGAGAGACTAACGCCTGTCTGGTGTGTTAACAGGCTGGATGGCACGCCAGAAACTAGTTTCTTTACCTTCAATTATGTTCAATAATTGTTAAAATGACTAAAAAAGTTAATATTAAACTTTTAAAATTATTGAATAGTATAAACTTCTTGATATTTACTAAAATAGTAAAGAATTTAAGCCTTAAAACCAATTATTGTACTGTATTGGCGGACTAATACTACAGCTGGTGGACCGCCAAATGCAAGCGAAAACATGTTGAAGTCGGCTCGTAAAAAACTCATTAATCGAGGGATTGCTCGTTAACCGAAGTTAAGAATCTTATGGAAGGTAACGTTAACCTAAATTCGTTAATCGAGGCGCTGTTAACCGAGATCACTGTACGACATGTACGCCATCTGGGGAAGAACTGTTAGCCAAACAAGGTGCCTCAGAAAAACAATAAAATTAGGAGAACTGTTATTTGGACACAATATGGAAAGAGATAGTGATGAAAATATATAAATATATTCATTGTTTAGATCTGTTTGCTTACATAAACACGCAATACGACGAATTTCAGGTTCGTTTTAAGTATTAAAAGTATCTTATGAGTAATGATATAGGAGCTGCATTTCTCCTTTTATTTTATTTTTTATTTATACCCTGGTAGTTAACTTGTAAACTCTTCAACCTGGTTTCCTCTTAATTTTTTAATTCATTTGTTTTCTCCATTAGTTTTGTCTAGTTATTTCATTTCATATTGTTACTCCATAACCTCTGACCTTTGATACCTGGGTTCGAGGGTTATGACACATGGGTACATTGTAATTCTGTTATCGAGCAATGGGAAAGACTGACGGTAAAATACTGCAGGTAAATGATACTCCTAACATACAAATAAAATGGTTTATTAAAATGAAGTTATATTTTATGAATAATTTCAGTAACACTCAACTGCAGGGGTCAACTCCCTGGCTTTACTTATTTTGTACTGTTAAACTTAGGTACATTTTCCACTTACACCATGACTGGGTTTACATGTATAGTCACCCAAAAAAGTCCTGTCATGAACCATGAACCCCGAGATTCAGACTCTTGAATCTAAAGCATTTATGGACAGAATAATGTATCAGTGTCGACTGCTTCAGGTTCACGAGTCTGAATCTCAGGGTTTGTGGTTCGCGACAGGACTTTTTTGGGTGACTGTACAGTCAGCCAAAGATGCACCGACCCCACCCTGGGTCTCATGCTTGCAATTTAACCTGGCAATACAGTGGGGTATGCTATAACGAATTTAATTGGTTCTAGAACCTTGTTCGTTATAGCATTCGTTCGTTATAGGATTAATCCGTTCCAGGTCCCCAAATACAACCACTTAACACTGAAAAATATAATATAAAATTGTACGAATTGTAAAAAAGTGCATAAATATGCATCTAAACCCCTGAAATAAAGAATATCATTAATACTTATAATAAAAAAAACAATAAATTAGTAAAAAAAAAAAAAATTAAATAATGTTCGTTGTAGGAGTTTCGTTCGTTATAGCATTCTCAATTTTATAGGTAAAAACCGTTCGTTATAGGAATATTCGTAGTAGGATCCGTTCGTTGTAGCATACCCCACTGTACTTGGTGAAGGAAGACTGTATGTAAAGGTGATTGTGATTGGTGGATCTGTTTTTGGCTGTATCGTTGTCAGGATAATTATTAGAGAAACCAAAGGTAAAATTTTTATACTAAATTCATGAGAAGTTTCAAAATTTTCGTATATTTGTTTAAATAATGAAGAAAATTATATTAATGAATTGGCAACTCAGCTACAACAAAAGCTGCCACAAGATCCTCACATCAAATTTTCCTCATTATTTAAACAAATATACAAACATTTGGAACCTCTCATAACCTTAAATAACAATGAATAGTTTATTATTATAAAAAATTCTACCTTTGGTTTGTTTAATAATTATCCTGGCAATGATACAGCCTAAAACAAATCCACCAATCACAA
>NW_024754283.1:0-10953 GCF_018991925.1 Homarus americanus | reverse complement strand
TCCCACCTCACCCCTCTTCCCTCCCACTCATTCCCACTCCTCGCTCCTCTCTCCCTCCCACTCACCACCACCCCTCCCACTCATTCCCACTCACTCCTCCCACTCATTCCCACCTTCACCCTCTCCCTCCCACTCATTCCCACTGACTCCCTCTCCCTCCCACTCATTCCCACTCACTCCCTCTCCCTCCCACTTACAACACTCGACATAGTCTGGGGTTAATCCATTCATATTAAGATTATACTGATTATATTAGCATCAGTGTCTCTCAGTGTCTCTTAGTGTCTCTCAGTGTCTCTTAGTGTCTCTCAGTATCTCTCAGTGTCTCAGTATCTCTCAGTGTCTCTCAGTATATCTCAGTGTCTCAGTATCTCTCAATGTCTCAGTATCTCTCAGTGTCTCTCAGTATCTCTCAGTGTCTCAGTATCTCTCAGTGTCTGTGTTTCTCAGTATCTCAGTATCTCTCAGTGTCTCAGTATCTCTCAGTGTCTCAGTATCTCTCAATGTCTCAGAATCTATCAGTGTCTCTCAGTATCTCAGTGTCTCTCAGTATCTCTCAGTGTCTCAGTATCTCTCAGTGTCTGTGTTTCTCAGTATCTCAGTATCTCTCAGTGTCTCTCAGTGTCTGTGTTTCTCAGTGTCTCTCAGTATCTCTCAGTGTCTCTCAGTATCTCAGTGTCTCTGTGTTTTTCTGTATCTCTCAGTATCTCTCAGTATCTCTCAGTGTCTCTGTGTTTCTCAGTATCTCTCAGTGTCTCTGTGTTTCTCAGTATCTCTCAGTATCTCTCAGTATCTCAGTGTCTGTGTTTCTCAGTATCTCTCAGTATCTCTCAGATCAGGTCAGGTCGGGTCTAGTTAGGTTAGGTTAGGTTAGGTTTGTTCAGGTCAGGCTATGTTAGATTAGGTCAAGTAAAGTTAGATTAGATTACCAAAAAATAGGTTAAGTCAGGTCAAATAAGGTCAGGTCATGTCATACATCTACAAGGTCAGGTCAGGTCATACAGCTGCAGCATAAGTTCATGTGAGGTTAAATAAGGTCAGGTCATAAGGATACAATGTCAGGTAAGGTCAAATACGGTCAGGTCAGGTCATACAGCTACAAGGTCAGGTCAGGTCATACAGATGCAATGTAAGGTCAAGTCAGGTTAAATATGGTCAGGTCATTGAGATACAACATCAGGTAAGGTCAAATAAGGTCAGGTCAGGTCATACAAGGTCAGGTCAGGTCATACAAGGTCAGGTCAGGTCATACAAGGTCAGGTCAGGTCAGGTCAGTAAAACGAGTCCCCCCCAAAAAAATATCAAGATTTCTTATTTTTGTTGTGGAAAAAAAAATATTGTTAGGGTCAGGTTTGTAAACAAGAGGGTCAAGGGGTGTGAAATGTACTCCTCTTCTTCCTCCTTCTTCCTCCTCTTCTTCCTCGTCTTCCTCTTCTTCCTCCGCCTCTTCTTCTTTTTGTTCTTCTTTGTGTTGTTGTTCTTCTTCAAAAAAAAAATAATAAAAAAATAAAAAATAAAAAAAAAGAACTTGCAAAAATATAAAAAAATACATTTAAAAATACTTCAAAATACATAAAGAAGTATATATATTTTTCACACCTGTATTTCCTGCCATTGTTAATTAAGGTATACATATTTAATTATACTTTACCTGTTGAACGATAATTATATGGTAATTAGTTGAGGTGAAATGAAGGAAATAATTTGTAGACGAATTATTTTTATTATTATTATTGTTATTATTATTATTTTTATTATTATTATTATTATTATTATTATTATTATTATTATTATTATTATTATTATTATTATTATTATTATTTTTGTGTTTATTTACGATTTACATGTATATTTATAAATGGATAGAACTGGGGAAAGAAAGGTAGAGAGAGAGGTAGAGAGAAAGAGAGAGAGAGAGAGAGAGAGGTCGTTCATCACACACTCGTATCATTCATCTTTTTCATTCACCTTAGCTGTCAGAAAGGGCCATGGCCACACTATTGCAGTGGCCGAAGGCATATGGCCACACTACCACGCTGGACAGGCTATATCAATTTACTTCGTTTTTCAATAGAGGTGTTGAAGATGTGGCCATGATAAGATGTGGCCATGATAAGATGTGGCCATGATAAGATATGGACATGACGAGATGTGGCCATGACGAGATGTGGCCATGATAAGATGTGGCCATGATAAGATATGGCCATGACGAGATGTGGCCATGACGAGATGTGGCCATGATAAGATGTGGCCATGATAAGATGTGGCCATGATAAAGTGTTGCAATAATGGGAAGATGTAGGTGTGGCCAAGTGATATTTCTACGTTCCACACACACACACACACACACACACACACACACACACACACACACACACACCCACCCACACACACACCCACCCACACACACACACACACACACCCACCCACACACACACACATTAATTCCACCCACACACACCCACTAGGGTGTGTCAATTTTGTCAACATGTTAAAAATAAAATTTGGTAGTCAAAATATTGTGCCTCTTTATGTCTAAACTTGAGATTAGCAAACAAAAATGAATTGAAATAACCCTCACCTACATCAATTATACCTTAAAGTTTCAAATATCAGTATTTCAACAAATTAATGAGACTTGATTAGAATTATTCACTTGATATTAACTAATCTCATGTAAGCATATGGATTATGGAGTATTTTATGGTTCTATAGCTTGTGTACAATATGCATGTCAGAACATGAACATGAACATGAACAGGCTCTCCGTGTGGGACAGTTTAATTCTTGTTTTGACTTGTACCAAGCGTGAGGATAAGGCGCCCGGCTCACTCTCCTTCTAGATATCATAGACGGTGGTTTGCTCTCATTGCACTTGCACCTACTCTACCAGACGAATTCTACATTTTAATTATTGTAAGTAGGGCATATTGATTGTCGCAGTTACTTATATCATTGTATAAAACATTTGTTCTAAGAAATTATTATGTTATTTCTGTTACAGCATTTTTGATAAACAAATTGATATTTTTTGAAACAACAATTGAATTATGAAACATTGAAATATTTTTCTATTTGTCAGATAGTGTGAAGATGTCAAAATTGAAGACAAGAAGTCAGTTGTCAACCCACTTGAGCCTGCTAGTTGGTAAAGGGAAGGAGCTTCCTGTATCAGAACTTCCAACAGTGAGAGACATGCTAAGATTAGGGTTACTCCTTCGAGAAAAAAATGCAAAGGACAGAAGGAACTATACAGATAAAGAACTCATAAATGACATGATAGTCCCTCTTCTGCATCAATGGACAAAAGCTAATGCACTATTCAAACCACCTGTGATTAATCAGTGTCGAACTATTGAGCTAAAACTAACGAAATTATGGCACAAAGCAGTTGAAACATCACTTGGTAAAGGAAACTTGGCCAGGAAAAATGAATTTCTGCACACACTTGATACTCTGTTTGACATTTTGACCTGCAAGTGCTCCATACAATTATGTTCTGAATCCAACTGTTCTCACTCAGGTAAGAGAGAAAATAATTCCCACATTGATTGTGGTTGTCCTCGTGAAAAGAAGATCCCTGTTTTAGAGCTTGAATTTATAAAGGCACAGAGGACAAAGGCAGAAGGCCAAGGAAGTATGCAAATGGGTTCAATAGATTATTCAGAAACAAAGAAGCAGATTGCTAATGCCAAGAAGAGAGAACAAATCCGAGAGAGGGAACAAAAGAAGAAAATGAAGAGTGAAGAAGCCATCCAAAGAGAGGAAGAGCTGTGTCAAGATGTTTATCACTTCTTTGATAGTTCTTCTGATGAACAGGAAGCAACATCAGATGATAGTTCCAAAGAGCCATCTGAACCTTTACCAAAGAAAATGAAATACAACACAAGAAATATTTCAAACATTGCTTTAGCTAGTATTCGCCACCATGCTGGACTTCGTGAGGCTGCAGAAATTGCAACTGCCGCTTGGATAGATGCAGGCCTCATCAGCCGAGAGGATGTATCTTTGGTGATAGATCATAATAAAATTAGAAGAGCACAAGAAAAAATAATGAAGGAAATATCTGATCAGCATGAAAAAGATTTAAGCGAGGGAGGGCTCTCCTGTCTTTTGTTTGATGGAAGAATAGATGACACAAAAGTTTTGCTAGAAGTAGAGGGAGTGAACAGAAAGTTTCCAGGTCTCATCAAAGAAGAACACTACTCTGTCTGTTCTGAGCCTGGTGGTCGGTTTTTGTTTCACTTTGCTCCCGAAACTGAAGTAGAAGGGAAGAAACATGCAGAGGTCATTGCTGATCATATTTTATGTTGGGTTCAGGTGAGAGGACTTGGCAGTTCACTGCAGGCTGTTGGTGGAGATTCAACTGCAGTGAACACCGGATGGCAGGGGGGTGTAATGACGCATTTAGAGAAAAAACTAGGAAGAAGACTTGTTTGGATTGTATGTGATTTACATACAGGCGAGCTACCTCTTCGTCATCTCATCCAGGAACTTGATGGTCCTACAAAGAGCAACAACAAGTGGTCAGGTCCCCTTGGCATCATGCTGGATGAAGCAACACAACTAGAAATAAATACAACCTTTCCAAAGGTCGAAGTTGGCCCTCCCCTTCCGGCGTTGTCTGAAGGAGTCATCAAAGATCTCAGCACAGATCAATCCTATGCTTATCGTATTGCCCAAGCAATAAGATCAGAAGTGCCTCAGTCATTGGCTCTCTTGGAGATTGGACCTGTCAGTCACAGCCGTTGGTTAACTACAGCTCTTCGTTTCTGCAGGATTTGGATTTCCAAACACGAATTGAAGGGCAAAGTGCTGAAGAATTTGAGGTTAATTGTTGAATTTATTATTGGAGTTTATCTTCCCCAGTGGTTTAGTGTGAAACTTAATCCTATGTGGGTGGATGGGCCCAATCACCTTTTGTTTCAATTGCAGCTAGTAAGAACACAGAGGAAGGTAGTGAGGGACATCGTGTTACCTGTGGCAAGAAGGTCCGCTTGGTATGCTCGATCAGAAGCAGTTTTGCAAGCAATGCTTTGCAGTCAATGTACCAATCTCCGAACCGAGGCTGTAGAAGTCATTCTAAAGATTAGAGGAACGCTAATAGATGACGACCAGTTGGGAGACTGTTCGTTTCATTCAGAAAAGTTCCCCCAATAAACGTCAATGCCACCAAATTGTCAGAATTGGTTGACTTGAGTTTGGAAGTCTTAGAGCCACCATTGACAACAAGTCTAACTAGCCAAGAATTGAGAAACCTTAAAGAGACTCCAATGCAGGTGCCGAAGTGGCCTTCCCACACTCAAAGTGTGGAGAGATGTGTGAAAATGGTCACAGAAGCAGCGGGCCATGTTTACAGCCACGAGAGGCGAGAAGGTTACATCAAAGCACAAATAGCAAGCAGACTACTGATGACAAGAAACCAAAGCAAAGAGAGTATGAAGGCATTGGTTACTTTCAAATAGACTACGGATAATAAAATATAATAATTTGAAACTTGAAACAGTAACATGTGTGCAAACGCTGGTTATGTTATAAATTCACAAATATGTACATTTAAAAATCCATTTTATGTAGGTAGGACTTATTATAAAAAAAAAATTATGCCAGAATATTGTTTTGCATGCTTAAAGACTACAATAAATTGCTACCAAATTACTCGATTTTCAATTTAGCCAGTTCACCCCCTAAATTGACACACCCTAAATTATATATCCCTATTCTGTAAAATCGTGTGGTTATTTATATTTACTCACTGTTGATATTCCGGGAGAGAGAAAGAGAGAGAGAGAGAGAGAGATGTAGATTGAGAGAAAGATATTATTGAGAGAGTAGACGAGGGAAATAGACTGGAGAGAGAGAGAGAGATGTGAATTAGTGTTTACTCCCACTCATAAGTATAGTATTAGTCTTCTTATATTATACAGGGTCTCCAGTCCACATTAAAATGAAAACAACTTTGTAAAACCTTATAAACTTTTGATTGAATGATAACAGATTAATATCCACACACACATTATAGTCAGTCTCTTCGAGTTTCATTTGGTGTATGGGTATATATCGTTTGGGTATAAGGTATAAGGCATCATTCGGGAGAGGTCAGGTCAGGTCAAAGTAAAGGTAAGGTCAGGGTAGGTGATCTCAGTGGCCAGGAAACGTGAATTTTTAAGTTGGGATGAATATTTTTTTTGGGGGGAGGAGGGAGGGGAGGGGGGAAGCGAGTATGATTTTATATGATGGTGATGAAGGAAGGAATAGAGGGAGAGATGGAGAGGAATTATGAAGGAGGGAAGGTTGAAGGAAAGATGAGAATAGGAAAAGGAAGGGAGTAAGGAGACAGGGAAAATTGAAAAACTGATAAAGATGATGGAAGGGTGAAAATAAAGAGGATGGCGAGGAAAGAAAGAAGGATAGAGGGAAGGAAAGAAAGAAGGATAGAGGGAAGGAAAGAAATCACGAAAATTTTAAATGAAGAAATGAAGACGAAAATCAACAAAAAAAATTAAATAAAAGAAGAAATAATCATGAGAGAAGAAAGAAGAGAAATTGCTGGATTGACAAACACGACAGCCACACGGACACGACGACAAGAGATTATGTTAATTTGAGAAAAACTTGGTGGTTGTGATGTGTCTGTCTGTCTGTCTGTCTGTCTGTCTGTCTGTCGCTTCCTGTTGGTGTAGGATGATAATAAGCTGCTTAGATCTCTCTCTCTCTCTCTCTCATATCTACTTCAGGAGACGTGTGTGTGTGTGTGTGTGTGTGTGTGTGTGTGTGTGTGTGTGTGTGTGTGTGTGTGTGTGTGTGTGTGTGTGTGTGTGTGTGTGTGTGTGCGTTGCCGACACACGGTGTAATTATCAGCTTGCTCGCCTCGTAAGTCAATGAACCCGGGTTCCATTTCCGGGCAGGGTGAGACCATGAGCAAGTTCCTTTGCGTCATTTACCTCTATCTACCCAACAGTAATTGGGGACCTGGATGTTAATCGATTCGCGCGTCGTGTTACGGGGTAATGGTTAGCCAGTGCAGTTGGCCACGGACTATTCCTTGACACTGGGTCACTCAGCTCATTAACTCAGGGTGTGGTTGTTGTGTTGGCGACAGCTTCAACACCTAAAACAAATTCACGCCTAGGTGGCCCTTGGGCCTGGCCATTCTCATTACAGGAGGGGCAACCATTATAATAATAAAAAAAAAAAAAAAAACGATCATCAACTTCAGGTACACCAATCATCCCTGTAAAAAAATCCTGATTGAATAATTTCCTCAGTAACATACAAGTGAACCAAACTTGGGTACTATACAACTACAGTATCACTCAATGACTTATTTTACACTATATCTACTACCACTTAACATTTCTATATCAGTTCAACAACCATCACTCAACCTTGTTCCATTTTATTTAAAGTTCGTTAATCAATAAGAGGAATTATTATCACAACACAAGCATTCATTAATCAGTCTCCATTGTGAATCATTTTGCTGGGGTGTGTGGGAGGATTACGCTGGATAATAACTTTAGTGTTTTGTATATTCAGAAGAATCTTAACTCCAGCTTACTCCAACTAATAACTAACCTAATCTAACACAACCTAACCTAATCTAATCTAACCTAACCTGAAAAATCTCCACGACAACTTACTCCAACTAATAACTAACCAAACATAAGCTAACATAATTACAGACAAACAGACAGACAGACAGACACACACACACACACACACACACACACACACACACACACACACACACACACACACACACACACACACACACACACACACACAAACACACACACACACACACACACACATAAACCATAAATATGTTATATGGAACATAAATATAACTTCCAAAATCACTCTCATATACTTCCTAACCGCGGCCTGACGAAATAGTACACCTGTAACGTTCTGTCAGGGCTCAGGTCGAGGCTCCTCCTTACTGATCATCTATACGTGTGTGTGAGTGTGAGATGTTTCCTAGCATGTAATAAAAAAGGCGGGGATCCGCTTTTGAATTTTGCCACATACAGCGGCTAGTTTATTGTGCACCCATATTCATCCCGTGAACGGTAGCGTAGGCAGATTATAGTTAAACAGTAGATGTCAGAATATTATGGCACTGAATGTTAAAAACAATGTATTTCCAAAAAATTATTTTAGTTCTGTACAGTACATCGCCCTCTCCCTCAACCTGCCATTATTCAATAAATTATTTGTTCCCTCGTTCTAACAAGAGATACACGATAACATATCCTATTTGAAGATAAAAATACACTGTCCAGGAAGAGTCATAACAAACTTGGGGGTTATCTGAGAGAGAGAGAGAGAGAGAGAAACAATACCTTCTACAGGACAGTTATATAGTATGACCACCATGACCCACGGAGATCTGTACCTCTTGGCTCCTGACCTCTGTTGACCTTGTGTATACTCACCCAGTTGACCTTTCCTGCCCTATCTCGCCCATTCCTCCTACAGTCAAGGGCTGGGGGCCGAGGGGGGGGGGGACGGAGGGGAATGGTTCTGTAAGCATAGTTGAGGTTAGGTTAGGTTAGGTTCAAATGAGTGATAGATCAGGTCCCATGGTTAGTTTATCTCTCTCTCTCTCTCTGTCTCTCTCTCTCTCTCTCTCTCTCTCTAACACATATATATCCCTATTCTGCAAAATCGTGTGGTTATTTATATTTACTCACAGTTGATATTCTGGGAGAGAGAAAGAGAGAGAGAGAGAGATGTAGATTGAGAGAAAGATATTATTGAGAGAGTAGACGAGGGAAATAGACTGGAGAGAGAGAGAGATGTGAATTAGTGTTTACTCCCACTCATAAGTATAGTATTAGTCAACTTATATTATACAGGGTCTCCAGTCCACATTAAAATGAAAACAACTTTGTAAAACCTTATAAACTTTTGATTGAATGATAACAGATTAATATCCACACACACACATTATAGTCAGTCTCTTCGAGTTTCATTTGGTGTATGGGTATATATCGTTTGGGTATAAGGTATAAGGCATCATTCGGGAGAGGTCAGGTCAGGTCAAAATAAAGGTAAGGTCAGGGTAGGTGATCTCAGTGGCCAGGAAACGTGAATTTTTAAGTTGGGATGAATATTTTTTTTTTGGGGGGGGAAGCGAGTATGATTTTATATGATGGTGATGAAGGAAGGAATAGAGGGAAGTTCACGGGTGACGCAAGTATCCTCTTTAATCGACGGACACATGACAACCGATGTGCAGATACTACACGACCCAACCCCCTCCGACCGACTGTCAACAAACACAGCGCCCTGATGGTATTCGTAATGGAAGTGATAATGAAAAAAATATTTTATTTGTTTTTTTTAATCTCAATTTCGTTATTCCATGCAGTTCATTTTTAATCAATATATGTTTGTGGAATTCTAAATACGGTATATTGTTAGCAACACAAACAATAGCATTCATTAAAATATATACGGTTCATAGGAAAACCAGGTAGGGTATTCATGAATTTTAAGGAGTAGCTAGCCTAATTTCTATCACGCTTCTTGCTGAACATAGTTTTACGTGATGGAATGGATAAACATGAATTTTAAAGAATGAAAATAAAAATAATCCAAATGAATAACAAATAAATAAAATATTGTAATATGTGGAGGCCCCTGGGCAGCTGCCCACTTTGCCCACTCCTGAATCCGGCCCTGAACGCACCAGATGTTCGTCCCAGCCGTCCGACACCACCACCAGGTCATCCAGGTAGGCGAACGTCCCACCTAGGTCCTGAATTAGGTAATTGATGGCCCTCTGGAATGTGGCCGGAGCATTAGAAAAGCCAAACGCCATAACCAAATATTGAAAAAGACCAAATGGAGTTATAAATGCTGAGATTATTTTTGCCCTATCCGTGAGTCCCACTTGATAATATCCTTTCAATAAGTCCACCGTACTGATAGATTTTGCACAGCCTATGCTGTCTATTATATCTTCAATCAAAGGTAAAGGGTAGGAGTCTGAGACAGTGACCTGGTTCACTTTACGATAATCGGTACAGAAACGAAAAGTGCTATCGGGTTTTGGAATGAGAAGGCAAGGTGAAGCCCAGGGGGAGGTACTAGGCTCAGCTAAGTTATGTTTTAACAAAAAGTCTACCTCCTTTTTCATAATCTCTCTTTTTTGTGGATTTAGTCGATAGGCTGATTGCCTAATGGGTTGTACATCATCTGAGATTAGCTTATTATCATGTTTTAGTATATTGAAAACCCTGGAAGGTCTGACGTGACTTTAGGAAATGTTGATGATAACTTAGTGAGATCTTTTGCTTGAGATGGATTCAGAACAGAAAAATACTCATCCAAGTTGTTGAGTATGTGACTGTTAGCAGGGTTTTCTTTAGGTAGAGGGAATTCTAAATTCTCCAATAGGTCCATGTCATCTGTCTCCGGCTCCGGCCCTGACAAAACCGTATGCAATACAGGTAAGCTTATAGCCTCTGGGATGTCTTCCTCTGACTGCCTGGAATGGTAAAGTTTCATGAGATTAATGTGGACAAGTTGTGAATCTTTTCGGCGATCAGGAGTATGGACTATATAGTTGAGGGGAGATAGTTTATTAGCAACTATATAGGGACCAGTAAACTTGCTTTTAAGGGGAGAGCCTGGAATGGATAGAAAGAGTAACACTTTGTCACCTGGAGAAAATGATCTTTCAACTAATTTAGGTTGGGACTTCACCATTTTGTCTTGGACTTTTTTAAAGTTTGACTGAGCAATGGTTCGGACTTCAGTTAATTTGTCCCGTAAAGTGTCAATGTATTGGGAAACTGTTGCGGGCTTAATAGATGGAGTGTCAAACCACTGCTCCTTTACTATTTTAAGGGGTCCCCTAATTTGTCTCCCATATAGTAACTCGAACGGGGAGAAACCCAATGACTCCTGGGGACATTCCCTGATGGCAAAAAGTAACAA